>NW_006159969.1:1070980-1072403 GCF_000334495.1 Tupaia belangeri chinensis | reverse complement strand
GCGGCGCGCCCTGGCCCGCCCCTCCTGCGTCCCTGGCTCCCTCCCGCGCGAGTCCAGCCCCCAGCTCTGCAGCTAAGGAAGCGTCGGGGACGTCCCACCCCCGCAGGGAACTGCGCCCGCCGCCCCCGCCCAGCCCGCACCACCAACCCTGGCTCTCCTCCCTCGCCCCCCGGACGGTCGGCTTCGGTGGAGAGAAACAGGAGCCGCAATGCCTTTTCCCCCCCTCTCCTCCACTTTTTTTTGTTGTTGTTGTTGCTTTCCCACGCTGGCTGAATGTGACTTGACCCCATTTCAAAAAAGTTTGACATAGTGCTTCAACATTTCCGCATTCCTCTGCGACTACAAAGGCTGCAGCCGCCTCCTTCTGCTTTCTGTCTCTGCTCTCTGTCTTCACACTCAATGAAATCCTTCATGTGCCTCTCCCGAAGCCTGCCAAGCACCGCAAGGGTCGCCACCAGCGCAGCGACAAGAGGCCGCATCGGGGACCGCGACTCCCGCGTGTGCGCACACGCAGATGCGCCCACGTGCACACAGATGGACGCCCTGCGGGGCCCCGTGGCGGATGGCCGCACGGACTGCGTTCTAACTCAGATATTTTATGTTATAAAAGTGAATTTGGAAACTAAAGCAAACGTGCGACTTTCAAAGGGCTCCCAGCCTGGATACTGGCCGGCTGCAGGCACTCCTCGGTGCACAATTCGCCCGCAGGGGTTACCAGCAGGAAGCCTCCGTTAACATTTATCTCACGGTGGAAGGTGGAGCCCACACCCACACCTCAGCTAGCTAGAGAGAGCTTTCGAGGGGGAACTCACTAGGGGTACAGGAACACATTCTCCAGCATGGAGTCCCCAGAGGCAGTGCATTTCAAACCCTAAATGTGGGTTATGTGTATGTCCGCGTGGAAGGCAAGCTTCTTTTGGAAAAGCTGGAGGTGGGTGGTGGATGTGTGCATAGATATGTGGGAGTAGGCACAGGACCTCAGTGTCGGGGGTGTCCCTAAGTGTGGGATGTCCCCTCTTCGTCAGATTAGGAAAGACTTCCTTAACTCCCTAAGACTGGCCCCCGGGAACCTACCCGTCTCAGTTCATAAGGGGTTAACTGCAGCCGGTTCCGAAGACACACAGCACCCCCCCACACACACACATTCACCCCCACCCACATACTCGCCTCAAACCCTGGCCAAGCCCCTAGCTCTTCCCTGAGACCCCCCACCCCGCAGCCCTCCCACCCGAGCGCACAGTTCCTCACCTGAGAGGCCCGGTGGCGTCCGGCCTCGCAAGGGGGCTTGTGGCGTCAGTCCGACCTCCGCACGTGTCCACGGCCGCGCCGAGCAGGTAACTGGGCTCTCGGGAAGGAGTTACCAGCACTCTCTCGGGCGAGGGGGTGGGCACATGGAGGAGGGCAGGGGGACGGCGGAGGGCGC
>NW_006159969.1:1052404-1070951 GCF_000334495.1 Tupaia belangeri chinensis | reverse complement strand
CCGGCGGCGGGGCCGGGGGGCTCGTGGCGCTGTGGCAAGCAAGTGTGCAAATTAAAGCCTTCCGGAGAGCGGGGAGGTGGCCGAGCCCGGCTGTGCTCTGAGCCTCTCTACTCCCCAGCTCTCGGCTCAGAGTCAGGGGGAGGCCGGGCGGGGGGCGGCTTAAATGAAAGTTTCCGGCGTTCACTGTAACTAGAGTGGGGGATCCCGCGGCTAAGATAAGCGACGCAAGAGGGAGAGAGTGGGATGTGTCGTCGGGAGTCGGCGGAGTGTCCAAACCCAGGATCGCCTAGAGTTGGGGTTTTGACAGAGCGAGGCGGGGGTATTAGCAGTCTGTGATGTGGACGGATGGGAAAAAACACAAAACAACCAGCAATAGTTGCAAAGGGCCGGTGGGGGTGGTAAATACCAACACTTTTCAAGAAACTGAAAAATCAGACCAAGAAATAACTCTTCTATATTAAAAAAAAAAAAAGTTTGGCAGGATGCCTTGCAGAAAAGAAAATACTAATCCGTCCAAGCACTTTTCACTTTCAGCATGAGCTACATTTGTTTTGTTTTCCTTCGCTTCCTTTCGGCCTCACAAAGCCCTATCTTTTCCTTTTGGACAGAGGATATGGTTTGGAAATTGTCAGGCACTCTTGTGGTTAACGATCTACTTGAAGGGGCTGATGAGTTCACAATTGTGAAGCGGTTAGCAACTGCTGAGGGTTCACTAAGGTATTTCTAAGGAGCTAAAAAGGCTAAAATTTAGTGTAAATAAGAAAACAGCAAGATAATAGACATAAACACATAATACGCACAAACAGGAGTGCTCAGTTTAAAAGCATTAGTGAAATTCTGAAATTTGAAACCCTGTGAGAATGTATACTTTACCTACTGAGAAAACCTGAATACAATTATTTCAGGTGAAAATGAGATTTTGGAGAAGAGAAACAGTCTTCAGGACTTCTACAAAGAGAGTTAGAAAAAAAAAACAAACAATAACTTAAATTAGTTGGTTTCTTGAGAAGAATTCAGTAGTCCCCAAAATCTGCAGCTGTAAAATACCTGAAACCCTTTAACTATCATAAAGCAACAGTAGAAAACTTTTAAAAATTATTTAAATGCTTTTTAGAAAAATTAAAACTGGCAAAATTCTGTTCAAATTGGAAATACTGCCATTATAAATGTTTTGATTTTTTCAATTAAACCATGTTAAACTTTCACAGTAGATCAAATTTTTGTCTCCATACAGTTGATTCTACATTACAGTGTGAAGTAAGGTTAGGGAAATAAAAATATTCCACTAGCAAACATTTTTCAATGCATTACAATAATTCTTCTAAATGATAAAAGTGAATAATTGTGCTCTTAAGTTTAAAAAATCATAAAATACATTTTGTGTTGAAGAGCATATCTTTAGAAGATAAATAAAAATAAAATCTAGTTTCTGAACAAAATTTCTGTTTGTAAAGCTAGCCATAACCTTATATTCCTTATTAATTTTAAGAAAGCAAATTATTAGATTTTATATTTATATAAAATATTGGGTCGCTATAAATCAATACTTGGACCTTAAGCCAGACACCTGAATGAGAATCTTCCATGTTCATAATTGCTTACATTTTATTAATGCTTTTTAAAACAAGATTTACTTGGTGGTAATTAACATGTTTATGTAATTCAGAAATAATTGCCAATAAATAGTCATAGGAAGCATCGCATGACAGCAAGCATTGATTTGAGTAGTTTTAAGAAATCATAAGCAATAAATATCTTTAAAATGAAAAGTTTCTCTTCTACAATGGTTGTATTTTTAATTGCTGAATTTGACAAGATTCTAGATTAGAAATTTCATGATTTTGGTTACTAGATCACTTAGCAATGTAAAAAAAACATAAAACTTTAATTATATATGTTAATACTGAGTGTTAATGCTCTCTCCTTTTTTTTTCCCCCTGATACTGCTTATCTTTTATATTAATTTATCATTATTCACTCCTCCCTAGTTGTGTTACACATTAAACCCAACTTTGTTATAGCTTTAAACCCAAGGATGTTTGGGAATGGATTGTATGAAATTAGTAAATACCAAATTATACTTATTTATGGGTTACTTTCTCTGTGAATAACAGATTATCATAACAAAATTTGTGCAAAGTTTATGAATTGCGAATCAAATTCCTGCTTCCTTTAGGAGTTACCTATGAATGAATACATAACATTCAAGAATAATGACTAGAACCAGCATTTTCATGACACATACCAGGTATTCTAAAATTGCAAATCATCTTATACATTTTTCCAAAATTATATTTCATCAATTTATCACCAAATATGGTATTGTACCTTACAATGAAAATCTTCTTAGTATTTCATGGGTTGTATTTCATGTGTGAACATTTTTATATCAAATACCTGTAAATTTTTGTTTTCACTTGAATAAAAGTAAAATGTAAAATTCTAGTTTATAATTTTTTACCTTTGTTAAAGAAATGAATAATTTATTTTAAAATAGTAATTATATTATGTATAATTCTAAATCATCTCTGATTTATACTGGCTTTTGAATTTATAAAACATACTTTTCAGAAACTATAGAGATTTTGCTATAATTTACTATATAATTATTTCAAAATACATTTCTAGTTTAATAACTTCAAAACGAGTTACCCTACTTGTTACCCTACTTGTAAATGTTGTTTTTGTTGAGTAATTATCATGAAGAACTATAATTTTAACAGAAATAGTTTAATATAATGCAATGCATCTTAGGGCATTCTTCTCAGGAATTTCCAGAATATTTTCTTGAGTTTTTTTCTTTAAGTGTAATATTGAAAATTTGCTAAATATCCTAGGAAAAATCAACTATATTATCAACTTTTTACTTGTTAAATTGTCTTTAAAACAAATAAATTACTTCCCTTCAATTTGGTAATGACCTGACTTTTTCTTTCTATTGTTGCATGTGTTGTAGTGCATTGCATTTGAGCAATGAAACTTGAAAAAATTTTGATATTTGTCAGGAGGGAAAAATATATATTGGGTAATAACTAATAAAATTTAAGGAGAAAAAAACCCAGACATTAATATCATCTGGAACTCTTCGTTTTTATGGGCACTACTACTCTATATTTATTCCTATGTGACATGTCAGTACTATGTTCATATTTGTATAACTGTCAACATTTTTTCTAATTTTTTCCTTTAGATAGATACCCATATCTTCTCATTCTTTCGTGTGTGCATGTGTGTGTGTGTGTATGTATGCAAATACCTGTATGTATGCAAATACCTGCAAATATCCTTGGCATATTATTCTAACACGTTGGAAACAAGTTCCTAAGATCCTTTCATCATGTATATTAGAATTCTGAGTAATCAGAAAAATATCTATGTAAATATACTTACAAAAGATGATAATCACACTGAAACACCTATATTTCCTTTTAATTTACAGTGACCTTTAATTTTTATTGGCTTCTAACATTTCCTTTCTGAGAGAATACTTGCTTCTCAAATGCACACATGACCTTACAATTGTGTGGCCATGGCTGCTTTTGCTTGAGTTAAAAGGTGTATACACATTTTAGATAGACCATTCAGATGGAGCAATGAAGGTTCCACGTGGTGGGGATGACATGATAAAAAGTGGGATCTGAGAGGTAAGAGGAGAGACACAGAAGGCACCTGGGAGAAATTTCTGTGAATGGCCTGACAACAGAGGCAAGTGAGGGAAGCACGTGCTGAGGTCATGGGGCTAAAAGATGTAGCCTCAGTACCCTTAGGTATGGCGTCTCCAGGCAACTTGATTCTTTATTCAGAATGAGTGGCATTCTGTGTTTGCTTTTATACAATTAAATCTGTCTTATTAAATGAGACTGTATAGCGCATGTGTCCGTAGTCATGGAACTCTCTATTGTCTTATTCTGGATTTTATTCCTGAAAATAATACAGAATGGAATTCTTGGAGAATTATTTAAAGAAAATATGTAATACTGTTGCATGGTTCTGCGGATCAAATGCTTTACCATAAATTTAAGAAAGAGTTTTATTTTTAAACATAGTATAAATTTGTTCACAATTAGCCATGTCTTTGTTTCCCCAGTACCAAGCACAGTAACCAACAAGTGTGTTATGCCCAATCAATGCTTGTCAATGGAAAAGTTGGCTTTGGATCCTTCAGTCTCACTTCTTGGGACTGACTACTTACTCGTATTTCCTTTAGAGGAGTATATTAGAATAAGTTTGTATATAATCCCAGCAAAACATTTTAAGAAAGTTTAAGAATCCATTTCACTATCTCAGAAACGTGTCTTTACCTTTCCTCTTTAGCCCTCTTCTCTAAATCCTATCATCCTTTGAAGGCTCAGCTACTCCATAAATTCTTTGAAATTTTCTCAGCTGGAAGACATCCCTCTTTGCCTAACCCCTTGACTCCATTTGCTTCCCACTTTACTAAAAGATTGATGCTCTGTTGTCTACTACCCTGATTCCTCTTGAGCATCTACCATGCCTCATTCCTTTGACAGTCCTCCAGTTCCCGGCTGTGCCCTTTGACTGTTAGAGATGGCCAATGAAGGCAGCTATGGTTTTTGTCTCTTTCCAGCAGTGTTACTGAATTCAAGAGGCATAGGACTGGACTGGAGTAATATGACATAACTAGGATAACATTAGAAGGTTTAAAACCACAGTTCCACACTGCTTAAGTAGGAAAGAGCCAGATCATCCCGCTACTTTGGGTGAATTTGGTTTGTTTTCTCTGTGTTGCAGATATTGGTCATTTAAAACATTTTTGTCTGGGGGAAAAAATGTGTCTAGATAGACTTCTCCATTCCCTACCCCTCAAAATTCCAGTTAGATGAATTTTCTTTAAAAAGGGCACATTCTAAACTCTGAAGTAAACTAGAGTAAAATAGAGGTAAACTGTACATCCCTGAATCTGAAAACAAAACAAAAAGCAAAAACCTGCTAATTTTGTTTGCCAATATTCTGAATATTTTTGCGAGTAGATCTTAAAAGGTAGAATCCTTAACTTCTAAATTGGAGGCTTGCATTTTTATTCCTAGATCTTTGACTCTCAGCAATATTCACTGTTCCCTTAGGGACCATTTAACTCTCCTAACATTTACTGGCTGATTATTTAATGGTTTTGCTAATCGTTTAGGAAGGTACTGTAAAAATAATTTGGATAGAGGCTACAAAGAATTTTATCTGTGCAAGAGAGAGTATGGAGGTACTATGCAGGTTGCTACTCTGGATGTTGTAAGACCTGACATTTAATTTAAGTTGGCCCCAAACTACTTACATGAACTTGGTCACCACTTTCATTCCCTGTTTTGGGGTCCTTGTCGATAAAAGAGACGATTAGACTAGATTTCTAACTAAGCTGCTGCCGCTTGAAAATACTGTGGTCCTATCCAGCATACTACGCCTGGGAGCATCATTATACACGTGTTTTTATAAATACGCTCAGCAAGAGTAATGCCTGCAGATGAGACTCTGCTCTCAGCAACCTGGAGAGGTGTCTGGAGTTCTAATGCAAATTACATTGGGTTCTGTCTAACTTGACTCTGGATTTTCAAGGCTAAACAAAAACCAAGACTTCTAGAAAAACATGAGGGAAAAGCACTTGTGTTTTCATTTGAGATATGAAAGGAGGAACCAGGTTTTACTTATTTGACTAAAACTGAATGTGATCAATTAAATCAATCAACTCTCTTTGATAAAACGTGCTGAATAAAGTACAACAATACACATAGAATCAGAATAGCCAAGGCTAGAGATCTCCGGTGATCAACAAATTCTTCCCAGGTATCAGTTAGCATAACTTTGGGAAATGTGACATACCTGTAAACCACTGCAAACGTCAGCGGCAGCTGGACTCCAGTGAGGCAGTGGGAAATTGGGATGGAAGGGTCAAGAACAGCAAGCTGTGAATTTGAGAGGCTCTGGCAACATCTGACTTATCCACAGCCTGTAGCGGAACAGTCTGTTGGCTCTGCGTTCTTATTTGCCAGCATATCACGCCCAGCACATGGTTTTAAGGTCCTTCCTAGATGTGCAACGAAGAGAAATGTAGGCAATTAAAGCCTAACTAGCAGTCTGGCCCATTGTGTGAACCTGGGCTGGGATGTTAACTTTTCAGAGCCCCAGTTTACCTTATCCATCCACATTAAAGGATGCTATAATGTGCCATAGTAGGTTAGTGTGAAAATTAAACAAGTACCTGCTGTGTGCATTTTGCATTTAACACACTTAATAGATACTAAAATAAAATCAATATCTCTTTCACATGAAGTCACATTTTTTATTCTTTGTTTTTTCAGGTACAGCCTACCCTCTCAAGAACAATTCTGTTTTTCTTTTTCATTTTTCTTTCCTTTTTCCCCCACTAAATTAGAACACCCATTGTAGAAGGAGCAACCCTAGAAACAGCACACTCAGAATTCAGCTGGGCCTTGACAGAAACACAGCTGTCTCTGAGTATGTGGGAAATGGAGGAGAGGGTGGGCTGTCTCATCTGAGAATTCTTTCTTGTTCAGATCTTTTCTTAGTACTGCTCAATCTCCTTACTCTGCTCCTCACTGTTTTCCTCAGCCTTCTCCTTCCATGTGGCTCTGTTCTTCCTTTTCCCAATGCTTTCATGTGGTCCAAGGACCACTCCATCTCATCCTTTAAATCTGTACCCCCAAACATTTACTGATATTTATCTTTAAAACCCTGCACTTTGCACTTCCTAAAAGAGCTCTTCGTTGGTTACTTTTCTCTAGTCCCTGGGTCCCTTCTCATTTCTCTTGCTGTAAGTGCTCAGTGTTACCCTGTTTGCCATCATATCAATCTCTTCTCTAACCTTCGGCTTTATCTTCTTGGCTTAATATGAGATTGCATTTCCTATCCCATACTCTTTCTAGAACGTGCAAGGGGGTCTACTCTACTGGCTTCCTTTTTAAAACGCCTCAGGGGTATTTTTTCTCAGTTCCTTAACTTCTTGTCTTTTGATACTAAAATGTTTCCTTGTCACCCATTATCTTTATAGTTTTTTTATCCCTACCTGTGGGCCATCAGATACCCTAACCACAGTGCCTAGATTTCTGTTCTCCACCAATTTGTAATAAGGGATGCTATAAAAATGCACAGGACTGGGGCCAGCAGGTGGCGTGGTGGTTAAGGGCGCTGGACTTTCACATGGCTGACTACAGTTCGAGTCCCAGACCTGGCAGCTCTCTCTCTCTCTCTCTCTCTCTCTATCTCTATCTCTTTCTCTTTCACTCTAGCCTTCTCTGGTCAAATTGAAATAAATGAATGAATAAATAAAGTTAAATAAAAATAATTTTTAAAATGCATAGGACTGTATGCCTAGGACGATAAAAGATGAGAGGTTCCCTGAAAATGGGGTCTGGGGATTTTACTTTTTTATATTGAGGTTTTGGCCTACAGTCAGTGAACAAGAAATATTGGTTGAATGAAAGACATATTGAATAATATCGTGAGGAATATAGGTGCCCTGAGATAATTTTCCACCTTGGAGTTACCTGGTACTCTTGCAGGCCACATTTTGTTCACCAACAAGGAATATTCCAAAAGTTTATGGAAAATGCCTATTATGAAAAAACTGCATGGATTTCAAAAAAAGTTTTGCACCAAAATATACTTGCACCTTAATTCTGGTTTCAGTGAATTTTTTTTATAGGAGATTTTTGTTATAGGGTATGTGTGCTTTCCAGAGAGACAGAAAGCAAGAAATTATCCCCTAGGTAGGTGGGCAAAGCTGTAATCCCTTCTCCTCCATTCTCCTGTGGAGATTTTGGGCACACACACATACATACCTGGTGTGAATTTCAAGCCACCAAATCCAAGACTCGAACTATTGTCAGCTATGTGGAAGTCCACCACCGCAACCTCTACGGCACTTGCTGACCCCCTTAGTGAAGTATTTGAAGTTCCCATGTGATGGTTGATAGAAGGTGTGTACATCTGACCCACCTGGGTTCACATTATGTCAGAAGGAGCCATGAAATCCAGGCAGAAAAATTTAAACTTGATTACTAAGCAAAAAAAAAAGCCCACAATTGCTTTAAGATTGTGAGCAAAGAAGATGACTCTTGGAGCAGAAAGGACAAAAACCATTGGCAAGAATGATTGGCAATAGAGACTGGAGTAAGAAAGGCCGAGGCTCAGGATCTTACAATTTTAAAAACAGTCTATCTGCCCACAGAAAGTTCTACCAACCAGCTAGGGAAATAAACAATTAGAAAAATGCTAAGAGTATAAATGTGAATATATATAATACATATAAATTATTTATATTATAATTAATATAAATATTAAAATAAATAACACAAAAAAAGTTTAGTTATTGGTATTTTTAACACCAAAAGAGTGTTAGTTTAGGGAAAAAGATGGACACAAGAGGTAATTCAAAGGAAACACTTACTAGAATGTGATTACTAACAAGACAGAACAATGAGAAGTTTTAACATGAATATAGCCTGCCAGGGTAACTTGAAGTGCTTTACATCAATTAGCCCATTGAAGTCTCCTAATTGTCTCCACCATTCAGACAGTGAAACTGAGGCAAAGGACCAAACTTCTTACCAGGTTTTGGGTTGAAATATAAAAATAAAAAAATGGCGCAGCTCATAAGAGAGAAAAGAAATATGGCAATAGAAGATGACTTGGTGAAGGTTTTAAACTTAAGGTGACAGCTAGACAAAAAATATCCAGTGGCATGTAGAGAGCTTTTCATTTTTGCCTGGTTATACCTGAAAAAGTGCTCAGAATGAGAAGCCATCAGATGCCATAATGGTTATTTCTCTGGAGTCTCACATGGTTGACCACAGTTCCATTCTTGGACCAGGTGGCTTAAACTCACACCAGGCGCGTGTGCGTGAGTGCCCGAGATCCCGTGAGGAGAATGGAGGAGAAGGGATTGTGGTGTGGCCCTCCCCCCTGGGAGATGAATTCTCGCTATCTCTCTGTCTCTCTGTCTTTCCAGTGAGTGGATGCACCCTATAGCAGAAAACAAACAAACAAACAAACAAAAACTTAGAATGGGCCAGCAGGTTGGGTGGAGGTCAGGGAGCTGGATCCCACATTGCTGACTTTGCATTTCGAGTCTCAGAACCAGAGACTTAAAAATTACACTGGGCATGGATGTACCCAAAATCCCAAGAGGAGGCTGGAAGAGAAGAGATTGGCATGGCCATTTCCTTGGAGGATGATTTCTCACTTTCCTCCCTCCTCCCCGCTTCCCTCTCTGTCTCTGGTGAGCATACTCACCCTATAGTCAAATCTTAAAAGCACAAATAAATAAATTCTCAGAGCTACCATATTGGAGAAACTCAACTGTTTCCAAATGACATTCTGCTTTTCTTCTTTTCTATCTGCAGGGCCAACTTCATGGGTCCTTTAGCAGCACAAGCTCGATGCTCAGAGGACCCTGGTTTGGTATAATTCTCTGCTATTGTCATCATCATAATATTTGAACAAGGTGTCTTACATTTTCATTTTGGACTTGTTCATGCAAATGTAGCTGGTCCTGTCTATCCGATGGATGATCTGGGTGGACATTTCAGAGATGGCTGTTTATTTATAGTTTGGACTTTCTTCATCCCAGAAATGCTGACTCTTTTCACTTTTCCATGAAACTTGTCTTTTCATCATTATCGATGTTGTCAGTTGCAGTTTTTCTCAGATGTGGTTTTTCTTAGTGGCTCTGCACTTTTTTTCCCTTAAAAAAAAAAAAATATATATATATACACATATATATATATATATTTGAAACCATACTGCTTCTGTTGTTATAGTCATAAAATTATACAAAATTATAAGACATATTTTGAACATTATCTTTAAAATTCAGTATTTTGAAATTTTTAAAGTTGTTTGTAAACTGTCAAGAATTATGGATTATGAGCTAAAATTTTTTGCTATGTGAAGTAAATGTTTGTGGAAAAAGGTAAAAATAAATAGATGAAAGAAAAAAAGAATTATTAATTTAATTTATTATTATTATTCAATTTGACCAAAAAGAGAGAGAGACACACACACAGAGAGACAGAGAGAGAGAGAGAGAGAGAGAAAGCAAGCCACCAGGTCCGGGACTCAAACCGCATTCGGTCATGTGGGATTCCAACACCCTAACCACCATGCCACCTGCTGGCCCTAGGCTCTACACTTCTAACACCATTATTGATCTTTTCTCAAAATGTTCTCCTCTCAGCTGTCATGACACATCGCTTCTACCACTTCTTGATCAATGTCCTTTTGCTTTGTCTTATCAGCTTTTCCTCTTGATCCTGACCCAAATTTTGAGGTTCCTCCCAGAGGTACTGCAGTAATCAGCAATTAATTTGTTCCTCTGGAAGATATTTTACTCTCATTCAATTTATCAGGCCTCCCCCTGTGTTTCCAACATAAAAATGGTTTACATCATTCTTGCAGTGTTCTTAGCTTCAACCCTAACCACAAACCAGACCTCTTTCACTCTCCTTTTCCCTACCTTCCTGCTCTCCTTTCTGTCAGCTGACTTCTTAAGCTAATAGCCTTCCCTTACTTTGGTAGATTTCACTTTTAATTTATTTCCTTTATCAGCAGTAGATACAAGGCAACCCATGATTCCAAATGTTTAGGACATCCTGAGAATCCTGTCCTTTCTGGTGTTATTCCCTGGTCTTTCATCTTGACCAGGCACTATAGGCTAATGCTCCCACTGGAGTTAATTTCTTCACCCCAGCCTCTGCAAATCTTATCTGACACTGCAGCTGAGCAAATCTGACATTGAATTTTGCATCTCAGAGCCATCCATCCACCATGCTCCTGAGCATGTGTTTGCCAAAAGAGCTTGAACAGCCCACCACCTCTGGGCAGTTCTACCTCTTATCTCCCTGGTCATCCCTGCTCAGTTTTCATTCTTTCTCTCTCTTTTTTTTAAGAGAGATTTTTGCTATAGGGCATGTGCATTTGTTATAGAGACAAGAAACAGAGAGATAGAAAATGAGAAATCACCCCACCCCAAGTGGGGATGGCCATACCACAATTCCTCCTCCTCTCTGGGTTGTGGGCATGCACACACACGTGCCTGGCATGAGTTTTAAGTTGCTGGGTTGAACCGCAGTCGACTATGTGGGAGTTCAGTGATGTCACTGCTATGCTATCTGCTGGTCCCCTGGTCAGTTTTCTATCTTGCTTTTCAGAAAACTTTCATATCTTCTGTCTTCTGAAATTTCCAGCACCTTCTTCCCGTCCTCACTGACATGATGCTCTGGCCTTTCAGAAACTACAAGATACTGGGGGAGAAAGTCCATGTGTTTTCACTGCTCACCCTTCTTGAGCTGCTTTTTACTCCGTCCCCAGGATTCGACTCTCTTGCTTGTGTCAGCTGCTTCTATTCACTCTCTTTGTTGGTTACTCTTCAAATTCCCAACCTCTATGCTGGTGAGTTCTGAGTTTTAGTCCTTGGACCCCATCTTCCCTCTCTCCATTTTCACACTCTGGGTGACCTCACTTAGTACCAAAACCTTAAAGATGATTTACATGCTGATATTTCAAAACTTAAATCTCCATTAAGATACCCTCTTTGAATTCCAGACACATATAACCAATTGCCTGATAGATAGTTTGACATAGATGTCTAGTAGGCACCTTGAACTTAGCTTATCTAACCAAACTGATCTCTTCAATTTCTTCTCCAGACCCACTTCTCCCAGCTTTTTGTCTTCAGAAACAAAATCTCGGGTTATTCTAGTTGCTTAGTCCACAATCTAGGAGCTATGTTTGACTCCTGTCTTTTTTTTTTTTTTTTTCCTGAGAGATTTTTACTATAGGGCACTTGTACTTGCTGGAGAGGCAGAGAGAGAGTAAGCAAGAAATTACCCCCCAGAGGTGAGGGCCATGGTGCAATCCCTTCTCCATTCTCCTCTGGGGATTTTGGGCATGCATGCACACACACCCAGTGTGAGTTTCAAGTCTCAGGGCCAAGACTCGAACTATGGTCAACCATTTGAAAGTCCAGTACCTTAATCACTACACTACCTGCTGGTCCCAATCCTATCTTTTCTTCACGCCCTATAGACAATGATCATCAGCAAATCCTGCCAGCTTCATGGTCACATCTTGACTACTAATGCAGCTGCTTTCGTCTGCCACTTAGTCTATTGCAGTAGTCTCCCCATCAGTCTCCCTGCTTCTATATTGCCCCTTTGCTTTCTCCACACAGCTGTGAAAGTGATTCTGTAAAATCAGTCAGATAATTCCATTCATTCCCAGGTTCAAGACCCTTCAGTGCTATTTTAGTTCTCTCAGAGGAAAATCCAAGTCCATTCCATGGTTTGCAAAGCCTTTCATGGCAGGATCACACTACATCACTTCTCCAATCTTCTCATCACTCTCTCCCTTGCTTCCTCTGCTTCAGTCACATTGACTTCCTGGCTGATCCTAAAACCAACTAGCGCATCGTGCCTCTCAGCCTTTGCATTTTCTGTTCTCACTGGTGAAATGCCCTTCACCCACATGCCTGCCTGTCTTCCTCGTTTCCTTTGGGTCTCACTCAGAAGGCATCAGAGAGATATTTTACAATTATCCTACATAAATTGCATCCACTCCAGTCTTTCTCTTTATCCTACTTTATTTTCCTTCATCTGATACTTTGTGGGCATATTTGTTATTTGTACAGCTTCCACACTTCCCTCAAAATGTAACCTGCAGGAGAGCAAAAACTTTGCTTGACATGTTCTTATACTACTGAAACAAGCATTTGTCACACAGTAAACACTAAAGAAATGTGTGTAGAATGAATTATTGAATAAATTTACCTTTTATTATTTAGGTTTACTACTAGCCTGGCTCTGGCTAGAGGATAACTCATTAATTAAAAATAACTATCTAAAGCCAGCCCCATAGCTTACTGGTTATGGGAGCTGGATCTTATATAGTTGATTGTGGATCAAATCCCAGCCATTGCAGCTTGAAAAAGAGTCTGTGTGTATGCCCCAAACCCTGACAGGATGGAGAAATGAGGGAGAAGAAATTGTGGTGTAAACACACCCAATTGGAGGGTGCTTTCTCCCTCTTCCCCTCTCTCTCTCACTGTTTTGTTCTCTTTCTGGTGAGTACATGCATCTTCTAGTGATTATTAAAAATAAAAACAACTATCTATAACATATACCTTTGTACAATCCTCCTACTTTTAGGTACTTTATATCCAACCAATTTCCTACTGGGGTCTTCAGTTGAAATTTTTAAAAGTTGTTACTAAATGATAAATTTGTTCACACACCACAGATAAAATTAGATCTAAAATGACAAAGACTATATGGTAAGTATATTTAGTTAATTGAAATTATCTCTTACACTGGAATGTGGGTATAACAAATGTGAATGTTGTTTGAAACACTTGTCTTTCCTTATATGAAGAAGAGCAACCAGGTTGAAAGCCAGAGTGAGCCAGCTTCAAGTCTCAGTCCATCATTGACAGTTTTAGGTTCCTTCATGCTTGATGATAGAGAAATGAGGGAGAAGAAATTGTGGTGTAAACACACCCAATTGGAGGGTGCTTTCTCCCTCTTCCCCTCTCTCTCTCACTGTTTTGTTCTCTTTCTGGTGAGTACATGCATCTTCTAGTGATTATTAAAAATAAAAACAACTATCTATAACATATACCTTTGTACAATCCTCCTACTTTTAGGTACTTTATATCCAACCAATTTCCTACTGGGGTCTTCAGTTGAAATTTTTAAAAGTTGTTACTAAATGATAAATTTGTTCACACACCACAGATAAAATTAGATCTAAAATGACAAAGACTATATGGTAAGTATATTTAGTTAATTGAAATTATCTCTTACACTGGAATGTGGGTATAACAAATGTGAATGTTGTTTGAAACACTTGTCTTTCCTTATATGAAGAAGAGCAACCAGGTTGAAAGCCAGAGTGAGCCAGCTTCAAGTCTCAGTCCATCATTGACAGTTTTAGGTTCCTTCATGCTTGATGATAGCCAGAACGGAGTAGCGTAGTACCTAAGAATAGGAGCATGGAGGCCAGACTATGTTGGTTCAAATCCAGGCTCTGTCACTTATTAGCTTGTGTTCTTGGACAGGACACTTAACTTCTCTGAGTCTCAATACCTGGGTTGATAAGAGAGTTGATAAATGGTGAGACTCTCTGCCTCATAGGATTGTCCTGAGGATTTAATGAGTTAATTCATGCGAATTAAATGTTAGCTATGATTACTAATGACATTTCTCCTGCCAAAACAGCTGTCACTATCTAGAGTCTTGCTGTCCTTGCTCCTGGGCACGAGGTCATAAGTGCTCGTACTCTGTGCCCAACAGGTATAGCCACCACACCCTTCCAGCCCTCACGTCTCCCCTTCTTTCCTCCCTTCCTCCATTTTTATCCCTCCATGTCTCCCTGTCATAAATTCTGCCTTTTCTTGCTTTCTTATATTCTCCTTTTCTACTAGCCATTTTGCATTAGCTCTCTGTCATCCCCTCCATCCTCTGCTGTTTCTGTTCTATTCACAGAGCCATAGTTCTGGAGGGGCGAGACCTGTCACGTTACCAGGAACAGTCCTCAGAAGCAAATTTTTCACAGCCCTTACTTCCTAGGCAGCAGTTTGCTCTTTCAAGCAGTCTGTTCTATAGCAATCGGAGGCCCTTTGTAAAAGACTGCTTATCGATCAGGTTGCTCACAAATCCCATCTCAGCATGTACAACCCATCAGTGGGTTATCCAACAATACTGGTGCTTTGGAAAACACTGACTTGTATTATCAACAGTCAGGCTAACTGGAAAATCAACCATGACCAATTGTCTTGCTTGCTGCTCCAAGAGGGCATTGATGAAATGTGGTTGCTTTGGTGCCTAATAAAGTTCAACTCCAACAAGGGTGAGAATGTAAGAAGGAATGAAAGATATGTTCAGTAGAAACATGTTGGTTTTCTTATTTACTTTCTTCTATTGGATGAGAAACTCCTTGAGTGAAGGGACCATGCATGCTCTCTTCATTTTGAATATAATGAACAGTAAACACACACTCCCTGAATTTTTACTTCCGAAGAATTAA
This sequence comes from Tupaia belangeri chinensis, assembly GCF_000334495.1. NCBI lineage: Eukaryota > Metazoa > Chordata > Mammalia > Scandentia > Tupaiidae > Tupaia > Tupaia belangeri. The sequence goes on along the minus strand of NW_006159969.1, from coordinate 1,055,903 downwards.
ACAAACATGTCAAAGATCTGGAGACACAAAGCCTAAAACTGAATAAGGGTAGTGCCTTATGTGATTGTCATTCAGGCAGTTTCATAAAACATACAATTCTAAGCACAAAATTCTTACACGAGTAAAATGACTATCCTGGATTTTTATAGTCCTATGTGTTTATATAGCATCTATTTTGTGGCTATAAATTATTACTATAAATTACAGTGATATGGAAATATATATTAATTCTCTCTGTTACTTGTAGAACTTCTTGGTGTTGCACCACCTACATCCTATATTGTCAATACCTGTTTGCTGGATAAATGAATAAATGATTAAATGGCTGGTGTTCTGCTTGCCTTATTCAGAATATGTGAAGAGATTTTACACAACAGAATGGCTTTATTCAGTAAAAGTTACTACCTATATAATGATATGGATCAAAATATTAGAGTAGAAAGTTAAGTAAATGCAAATATCATGTTAAACATACTGTTTTTTTTTTTTTCTCTCAAAAGGCACTAGAATTTGTTTTACCAGTATTTTACCATGTCTTTGTAATAAATCAACCTTTCCAAATTGTCTAATTGTATGGATTCTGAATAAAAAGTCATTTTATATACTGGTTGAAAAGTTTTTAAAAGGTTAAATTACTTCAAGGGACCAGCAGTTAGCTTAATGGCTATGTCGCTGGACTCCCATGTAGTTGACCGCATTTCGAGTCCTGGACTCGGTGGCTTGAAGCTCACACCGGGCGCATGTGCGTGCGTGCCCAAGAGCCCACGAGGAGAATGGAGGAGAAGGGATTGCGGCATGGCCATCCCCCCTGGTGGTGATTACTCACTTTCTGTCTCTCTGTCTCTCTCTATCTGTCTGGCGAGCACAGAAGCCCTATGGCAAAAACCTCTCCAACAACAAAAGGTTAAATTACTTCAAGAAAGACAATGTAACTTGGAACCTAAGTGATGAAAATATTTGTATTTTAATGTTTCTGTAATACATTAGTATCTCAACATATTACATTTCTAAACCAAACTAGTTTGTCCATCTCTGTTGCTTGAGCAGGAGGAAACCATTACAGTGAAAAGAGTTATTGAAAATAGTCCATGTTGTTTAATTCCCAGGATAAGTGGACTGAGTAGCAAATATATCAGTTGTGAACTGTTGTATACCAAAATGTGCATTATTAAACCCATTTGTTGAACACATTGAAATACCAAATATCTTTTTAACCTGACACTGGAAAATGTTTATATGCCATTTCTCTTTCCCCTGCTCAAACCTTGTTAAATATTGGTTCTGCATTTCCTGGAATTCATCCACATTAGAGAGAAAAAAATCATAAATGAAGAAATGAGAAAAACAGAATTTGCAATTTATAAACATTTTAAATGAGATCATAAGAAATTTAAAATAGTATACATAATAGAAAGAGCATGTGGGAAGGCATATAGAACAATGTGGTAGGTGACATTTTTATAACATCAGAAAAATTCTATATATTTGAAGAACACAAAAAGCACAGAAGTCACTAGGCTGTAAGAATTTGATTGTAGTGAGACCAGCAGATGGCGTAATGTCTGCATCACTAGACTCCTATGTAGTAGACCATGGTTCAAGTCCTGGATCTGGTGGCTTAAAACTCACTCTGGGCGTGTCTGTATATGTGCCCAAGATCCCAAGAGGAGATGGAGAGGAAGAGATTGCAGTGTGGCCATTCCTCCTGGGGGATGATTTCTTGCTTTCTGTCTCTCTGTCTTTCTGGCAAGCGGACACACCCTATAGCAAAAACCTCTCCAGAACAAACAAACAAACAAAAACAAAAACCTACATGCCAAAATAGTGCAGTAATTTAATTTTACTTGTATAATCATAGTCTTGGAGTAGTATTTTTTTTTTTTTTTGAGAGGTTCTTTCTACAGAGCGCGTGCGCTCGCCAGACAGAGGAAGAGAGACAGAAAGCGAGAAATCACTCCCTGGGGGTATGGCCATGCTGCAATCCCTTCTCCTCCATTCTCCTCTCAGGATCTTGGGCATGCACGCACACACACCCGGCGTGAGTTTTAAATCACCGAGTCCAGGACGCGAACCGCAGTCGACTACGTGGGAGTCCAGTGACATAGCCATTACGCTAACCACTGGTCCCCTGGACTAGTTTTTGAAACCACCATTACACTGAGTATGCAAATTGTAACTGACGTAATTCTTGGATTACTTTTTACACTAGAGTAGAGAAGATAAATCGCTGTGATTTTCCTGACATATGAATAATGGTCTGGTAACTTCGCAGATACTCTGGTGTTTGAGGGGATTTCAGAAAGTTCATGGGAAAATGGAATTAAAGTACAAGCTTATTTTGGTGCAAGACATTTTAAAATCATGCATATTTTCTCCTAATATGCATTTTCCACGAACATTTTGAAGCCCCCTTGTAGTCATAGATATTCTTATTGTGGAAAGGTAGTTTCTTTACTTTCAACTTCCTAATTAATTTACAAAGCATAACAAAAATATTTAAATCATAATATAATCAACCCCTTCGAAGAAAATTCTGTAGGAGGAACACTGTATTGTGGCAGTAAAAGCTGACGTTGACAAACACCTGTCCTTTATACTTAAGTGCTTAAAAGCAGGTGTTCCTGCATTTATTATGCCTCTATTATGTTTTCTGTAACTAACATAAAGTTTATCTGAAAATTGATAATTTGAAAGCTCTCATAGCTGTAATACCGTTTGTGCTTTATCACTTAGAGCAAATTAACCCTATTCACTCATTGAGATGAACTTAATATTGAATACTTTCCTTTTTTTTTTTCTTTTTAAGTGCTAGGGAGCATGTGCTTACCAGAGAGAGATGGCGAGAGAGAAAAAGTATCCCCCAATGGAAGATGGTCATGCCACAATCCTTTCTCTTTCATTTCTCTATCCCCTTAGGATTTTAGACACACACACACACACACACACACACACACACACACCACACTACACACACCAGTGCATTTTTCAAGCTCACCAGGGCCTGCATGCAAACTGCATGTGGCCATATGGGACCCAGTTTCCTTTTTGTTTAAGTAAACCAAATTCACGGAATTCCAAATTAAGACATTACTGCTTTCCTGCTTTCCTTCTTGCATGTTAATTTTCCTCTGCAAGACAGTCGGCTTGCCTTCCGAATCCTTCTTTTTTTGACTCTGTTTGATAGGAGATCAAAGGACTTTCATTTTCTGTATCAATTAGGTGGGCTGTCTTGTCTCAAGGAGATTAAGTAGCCTCTGGAGAGGAGTGACACACGGGAGGAGACAGATGAGCTGGTGGTTAGCATACAGATGGCTGTCTTCATTCTTTCTAAAAGATGGTTTTTCTAGTCTGATGTCTTTCTTTTTTGATTGTGTCTGTGACTCGTTTGATCAGGGCAATCATGCAGCATACTGAAGACCTCATCATCAGTGGTTCCGGTTTCTAATAAGGCTGGGGAGACATCAATTCTTTCCAAGGTTTAATGCATTTCCCACATAGG
>NW_006159969.1:1051276-1052373 GCF_000334495.1 Tupaia belangeri chinensis | reverse complement strand
AGACCCTCCCTCCCCTACCCCGGTATGGCCCTAGTATTTTTCTGTTTCATTGATTTTGTTTTTGTTTTTGTTTTTTGTAGGTTACACATGAAATGCCAGAATATTCTATTCCAAATAAGTTCTAAATCCAATACCCATCATTTACCTGAAAGTTGTTTAAAGGAAGCATTATCAAAAGCATTGTTGAGCCCCTGGCAAAGGCATGGAAGCCAGATATCCTGCTAAACACACACGCTCCATCTAGGAGTTTATTCCCTGGGTTTCTCACAATCATATTTAACCATCTTTCTGGAGATAAGACTTTAATTAACTCATTAGAGAAAATGAAGCAATGTTTTCAAATAAGTAAACAAGGCACTAGTATTTATTAACAATGTTCTCCACATATTTTCTTTCACTTCACTTTCAGATATTTCCCAGTACCTACTTCTCCAAGGAAAAAAGAATGTTCTTAGGCATAAGCTTCCTTCCTTGCCATTTTCAGACATAGGCACTTGAACCTATTCTTACCTATATCCCTATTATCTCAGAAGAAGAGTTTCTATCCCTTTCTAAGTCTCAGACTTCAAAGTGTGCCCAAAAGATCTGGCTTCCCCAGATAGCTCTTCTCCTCTCATGGTTTTGACCCACCCTTTCTCATCTGGCTACACATGTGCTCAGACGTTAAAGAAATAAAAAGCAGTGAACAAAACGATCCCTTTTCCTTTAGGTCAGCCTCCTTTCAGCTAAGGCCATACATTTCTTTATCACAAAATCCTTTAGAAGGAAGTTCACCTGTGTATTCTACTTGGTGGCTTCTATTTTCATTTTAATCCACCCCTGGCTGATTTCTGCCCTCATCCCACTGCTCTCACCACGGTGGATAAGAACATTTCTTCACCAATCAATAGACACTGTCCAATTCTCCTGCTCCTTTCTCTTCTCCATATGCCACTAATGGCTAGCTAGTCTCTCTACCAGAAAAGTATCTTGAGTTCAGTCTCTGTTTCTTCTCCTGGTCTCCTGTGTATCCTTAGTATTCTGTCTCTTCTGTTCTCTTTTCCTCTGTCCCTCAGGAGTTAGGGTTCCCTTAGGGCTTTCCTCATCCTTCTCTTTCC
>NW_006159969.1:1020336-1051245 GCF_000334495.1 Tupaia belangeri chinensis | reverse complement strand
ATCCCTCACTGTTCGTCAGTTTTGTGTACTTCTAGGGTTTGGTCTGACTTCTCTTGCAACTTTAGATCTACATCTCCAACTGCTCATAGGAATTCTCCTTGAGGCACCTAAACATTCAGTAAAAAGTTGGCATGGTGCCTTCTCTATGGATCATTCACACAAATTCCTTTTCCCATTCTCCAGGCTCAGGCAAGACCCTATCATCCTCCCAGATGCCCGAGAGTGAACTTTGCCCTCCTACCTTCTTACTTCCTCTCATTTCAGCCTCCCGGGAGGCATACCTCTTCTTTCTTCATTCCACCGCCTCAGTCTAGATCCAGCTTGTTGCCTCGCACCTGCAAAATTGCATCCAGGCTTTCCCTTAGTCATCTTCTGCAACGAGATCTGATCATGTCACTTCCAGAATGCAAAGCCTTTGAATTCCCAGCTGCCTACAGGAAAGGCTTTAATCCAAACTCCTTTGTGTAGCATGTGATCCCTTTCATAATATGGCCACACGTCGTTTTCTGATTGCTCCCTGTTCCCTCTCCCATATCTGTTTACACCCTTCAAAATGTTTCCTGTCTGTTTCCCATCGTAGCTGCTCTCAAGGTGCTCCTTTCCCTGGGATACTCGTTTTTCTTCTTCTATTTTCTACCTAACAAATCTCTGATTCCTCTTTAATTGAAGCTCCGGGGTCACTTGTTTTCCATTGCATTAGTCTTCACTGACCACATCCCTCGCCTGCTCCTAAATGTTCCACAAAACTGTCCTGCCTTTGGCTTTTTTTTTTTGGAGAGATTTTCACTGTAGGGCGGGTGCGCTCGCCAGACAGACAGAGAGAGACATAGAGACAGAAAGCGAGAAATCACCCCCTCAGGGGGGATGGTCACGCCGCAGTCCCTTCTCTTCCATTCTCCTCTCGGGATCTTGGGCACGCACGCACACGCGCCCGGTGTGAGTTTTAAGCCACCGGGTCCGGGACCCGAACCGCGGTCGACTACGTGGGAGTCCAGCGACATAGTCATTACACTAACTGCTGGTTCCCCCTTTGGCTTTTCAGAGCAGTTTTTAAAAAGGAAAATAGCAGAATTTCCTTTTCAGTTTTTTTTTTTTTTAAGTTTATTTCCTTCCTCTATGAGCAAGAGTAAAGAGAGAGAGAGAGAGAGAGAGATCTCCAACAGAAGAATGATACTATGATATAACCACAGCTTCACTCAGCCCCAGATCATGAACACACCTCCTTGTGTTCAGGGAGGTCTCTGGACCTGACTTGGAACTCTCTCATATGAGTCAGCATTACAGAGCATTGTGCTTTACCCACCTTGCCCCTCCCAGAGGATTTGGTGCTTGTTTCCATTTATAGTCTTTGTCTCATTCTACTATGGCTATTTCTCTGCTGATCTGGCTCTCTTACCAGACTCCTGGCTTCTGTAAATCCATATTTACCTTTTTCCCTTATGCCTAGGGCTCCTTTAAGCTCCTACTCTGTCTTCAAAATGAAATAAGACCCAGTGACTTAAACTCACTCCGGACGTGTGTGCGTGCATGCCCAAGATCTTGAGAGGAGAATGGAGAAGGGATTGCAGTGTGGCCATCCCCCATCAGGGGTGATTTCTTGCTTTCTGTCTCTCTTTCTCTCTCTTTCTGTCTGGCAAGTGCACGTGCCCTATAGCAAAAACCTCCCCCCCAAAAAAAAGAAAGAAAGAAAGAAAGAAAGAAAGAAAGAAAGCCTTAGCTGACTTCCTCAGGCAGAAAGAGAAGTCCTCAGGCCCCCCTATAATTTTCTATTCACTTTCTCTGTTAGAGCACCTATTGTATTGAGCTTATGTGCTTACTTGTTCATCTCTTCCTGCTAGAATCGAGTATCTCAAGAGCAAGGGCACATCTTACTCATCAATGCCATCCTGGTTGTTAGCACAGTGACCAACATATAATAGGTAGTAAATAAATGTTAAATAAACTATCCACCCTTAAGCCTTTACCTTTTGTATTTTCAGTTAATCACAATATTTGAATGATTTTGTTTTCTACAGCTAGTTAGGATACATTTTACTAAGTACATATTACTTTACTATGGGTTTTTTATATATAGTAACCACCACTTACATAGATAATTGAAAAATCTCAATTACTAGAGAAGAATCATATTAAGTTGGCAGGAGACAGTTTTGATTTGTGAGAAACTGAGCCTGAGAAAATGCTAAATGGAAAGGAAAGGAGTGAACACATGGAGTGATACATAGTGCATACTCACGGCATTGGAATGCCAATAAATGTGTAACATCCCACACCCTGGAATTTGTCATAATTATTAATCCTATTTATTACTAAAAAGAATGAAAGAAAGAAAAGAGAATCAAAGAGAAGGTGACTGAAGTTCCTTGACAAATTTATGCTGAAACCAAGGTAAAATAACACTAAAAAAATCCCCTTAGTTCCTAGAACTAAACTATCTTTGTGAAGTGTCTTCCTACTGGTATTTTCTTTGTAATTAATCATCAAATAATGAGACAGAAGAAAATTTAATCATATTTTTGATCAGCTTGAGGATGAGCTGGGAATTCTTACAGGCAGAAGAGATGATCTGAAAAAAAAAAAAAAAACAAAAAAAAACAAAAAAAAAAAAACCCCAGCTCTTCTCTCTTCTTCTACATCCTCCTATTCTTGTTGATTGCACAGGTAATGCACATTCTCTGTAGGTAAAAATCAGTCAACATGGTTAAGTCCCTCTGGCTATACACTGGAAAGCTGATCTTAGTGAGCCTGGTCTCAGAGTCCTCCTATACTCTATGCGTTCACAAGGTGTAAATGATTTTGTGAACTCTCCGTTACCTACTTAGTTTAGGTGATTTAAATAATTAGTAATACTACTAAGTAATTAAGTAACTTTGCGATTTCTTTCTGGATGGTGAGTCCTCTCAAAATGGGACTGCTTCTGTCAACCCAATAGAATTACCATCGCTGTATCTTTCCCTGTACTATTTTCTTTCCTTTTTTACTTTGAGTCATGCCATGCTGTGGGTATTTCCCAGTATTACCAACCCATGAATATGTATCTCCCCTTAGCCCATATCCTGCTTCCTACACTATCTAAGCTATTTATGAATCACTCTGAATTTTACATATTCCAGAAATTACACGTTATCTTTTCAGTATATAACAGCCACTCTCTCCCTTTATTTGAAATAGTTTTAATATTCCTTGTAAGTGAACTCACCATTGCTCGTCCCAATTTGCATAATTATAGTTGGCTCTTAAGACTAGTTTTTTAGACTTTTTTCTCTCTTTTTCTCTTGCTCATCTTTTTGATTTTGTAAAAAGCAAAGAGTTGAAGGGGGTTCTCTGATAGATAAAAGGCACATATCTGTGAGAGCACTTCATAGCTCATTAATTATCTATTGGTATTTGCTAATTTAGAGAGTATTTGGCAGGAAGAGATTTAAGACTGGGGGAGCCAGAGTGGGAAGCATTTTGTCTCCACTGGGAAAGAATTTAGATGGAGAGCTTCAGGCTTTGAGAGATGACACCGGCCTGCTAGAAAATTTTGTATTTAGGAGTTATCAGTAGCTTTTGAAGTGGAGAGAGAGAGAGGGAAAAAGAGAGAGAGAGAGAAAGAGAAAGGAGGAAGACACACAAGGAGAGAAGAGAAACAAAAAAAAATTCAATGGGTATTTCTAGAATCTAAATAATCTCCATATTTAGTAGAATCACTGTGGCTCACTGATGATCAGAAAGTCAACTTTCCCCACATGGTCAATCTTCCTTTTATTTTCAGAAACAAGGAGAGGATGGAAAAATGCAATAAAACACTAGGTGCTATTAAATTAAGTTAATGAGATGATTTATGGATTTTTTCTTACCTATTTTGTAAAAGCATGAAATATGGGCTGGAGAATAGCTTCTTATGCATTCCTAGTGTGCTTCAATTTACAAAGGAATAAATTTAGCCTTACTCAATGAGATGAAATTTGGAAGCTTATGTTAAGAGGTAGTTCAAGTTAAAATGATAAGATGCCTCCTGGAAATGAGTCTATAATTGATCACTGAGGGATGATGGGATATTTAGAAGTTTACAGTGTCCAGTATATACCAATATAAGGAAAATACATAAAATAAAGATTTACTTAAACCAGTCATTAAAAAAAAAAAGTTTATTTTTTTCCATGAGCAAGAGAGACAGAGAAGGGGAAAAAGAGAACCTCCAAGAACTCCCAAAAGGGTCTTGGTACTGGGATCTACAACCAACTCCAACCAGCTCCAGATCATGGGTGCACACATTCCCAGCATTCTTAAGGAAGTTTCCAGACCCAAATCTGGAACCCTCTCGTGTAAATCAGCCTCAAAGAACGTAACATTTTATACCTTTGTATCATACTACTTTCTGGCACCATAAATAGGTCATTTTAATTATGACTTTAAAAGTTTCAAAAAAGGGCCAGCAGAAGGTGTGGAAGTTAAGGCAGCTGGATTCCACTTGACCAACTGCATGGTTCTAATCCAGACCTGTGGCTTGAAAAAAACACACTGGGCAGATGTGCATTCATGCCTAAAATCTCAAGAGGAGAAAGAAGGTGAAGGGATAGTGATGTGGCCATCTCTTTGGGGGCTGATTTCTCATGTTCCCTCCTTCTCTTATCCTGTCTCTTTGGTGAGCACGCGCACCCTATAGCAAAGACAAAAACAAAAACAAAAAACAAACAAAAAGATACAGAAAGGTATTCAATGAAAAGTAAATGTCCTTTGCTCCCTTCCCTGTTTATAGTCCCTCTTCTCCTCTCCTTCTTTCCCTCTCCCCCGTTCCCCTTGCTAGATAAAACCACTGTTACCTAGTTCTCATTTATTCTTCTGGAGAAATTCTATGCATTTGCAAACACATGTGTGTGAGTTTTTTTTTTTTTTTTTTTGCCAGACAAATAGTAACATATTGTATACATTGTTCTGCACCTTACTTTTTCTCCTTACTATTATGTCTTGGAAATCATTCATAGAAGTGCATATAGAGATGTCTATGCTATATAGTGTTTGTGTAATTTGATTAACCATTGTTGGCTTCTGAAAGACATTTAGATTGTTTGCACTCTTCTGATTTACAGATTGGATTGCTTTGTGACTTATCAGAAAAAACAATGTGACTATCTTCTCATGGAAGGGTTGGAGGCAGAGTTACATCAAATAGACTAGTGTCTCCCATGAGCCAAACATTTTTAGATTCCAGATCTCTCTGTGTCTCATTGCTGTGGATAAATAGTAGGAAAACTTACCACATTTCCATTACGTGGGACCATTATGTAAAGTACCCACGTATTATATGGCAATGGGGATACATATCAAGAATGTATCTGAATTATTTGAGGTGATAACTACAGTGTTATAGAAAGAGCATAAGGTGTAGGACATAAGAACTTCAGTCAAGCCTAAGTATGACTCCTTACCAGTGCAGTCACTCACTGGAAGGCATTTTAGCTTCTCTGAACCTTATTTCCTTTGTTAAATAAGGATAACAATTCAAAACTTGAGCTTTGAGGATTAAAAGAAATGATCTTTCAGAAGTAATTGTGCAAGCCAGTGATTCTCAAACTTTATTATGCACCTTAATCACCTGAGAGTTTGTTAAAACACAGATAGCTGACTCTTACCCTAAGGTTCCTGATTCAAAAAGCCTAGAGTAGAATTTGAGAATTAGTGTTCTTAAGTAAATTCTCATATGAGATTGGTGCTGCTGGTCTGGAGAATAGAACTTGAGAAACACTGGAATAAACCATGAGGCACTGGTAGGTAATATTATTGTTTTTGTTATTACAGTTATTCTCTGAAAAAGAACCATACCTTTACGTGTGCCTTTAGAGAAATGGAGAAGCAATGGTGATCACCTTTGAATTAAAATAAAAATTCTGCCAACCAATTTGAGGACAATAAAAACCACAGAACTCTCTAGAAAAATTGAACTTTTTGGAGGGTATCAAACATGCAACTAAGCACACTTTGAGTTTATTTAAACGTTCGTTTACCTCTGAATTCACTAGTTAACAGCACTTGACAGGAAGTGGAAGTACGAAAATAAACAAGAAAGGCTCATCTCGTGGCATTGCTGGCTTAACTGAACACAGGAAGTCCTGGAAATCTTGCAAGACTGTCTGTTCCTTCAAGACGTCTAGCCTGATTTTAAGACCCCAAAGTATTTTATGTTGATGAATATCTGAAATCAGCTACTTTCAGTTTGCTTATCACTGGCTTTCTTGTCTATAATGCTGTTTTAAGACATTTGAAGTTTCAAGAATGACACATTTCAACCATGGCTATGTACATAGTTTCTTTTTCTAGTCGTTGCACATTTTATAGCAAAACATTTCAGTGGACTACTTATAGCTAAATCTCAACATATTTTTCAAAAATATAGAGAAATTTAGGGAACCAGCAGTTAGCGTAAGGGCTATGTCGCTGGACTCCCACGTAGTCGACCGCGGTTCGCGTCCCGGACCCGGTGGCTTAAAACTCACGCCGGGCGCGTGTGCGTACGTGCCCAAGATCCCGAGAGGAGAATGGAGGAGAAGGGATTGCGGCGTGACCATCCCCCCTGGGGGGTGATTTCTCGCTTTCTGTCTCTATGTCTCTCTCTGTCTGTCTGGTGAGCGCACGCGCCCTATAGCGAAAAAAACTCTCAAAAAAAAAAACAGAAAAATTTAGATGATGATAGTCTGTTGCTGTCATCATCATCATCTTTATTATTCTATTACCGGAAAGATGATGCCAACATGTTTATCTGCCAGCACATAAATATTGTGCAACATTTTAGTATGTGTGAGGGATAATTCAGAATCATTCTTGTCACAAATGCTCAGGAATGCACTTTAGCACTGAAGTATTATCTTGTGAAAAATGCCATTGATGTTTCTCCCATCCCCATTCCAACTGAACAAACACACATGGGCAACCATAAATGTAGAACAATACTTTCCTAGACTCTCAAGAGATATTTTCCAAAGACAAATAGTAAAATGAATGAGATGGCCACAAAAGTGTACTGGTGGGACCAGTAGTTAGCGTAATGGCTTTGTTGCTGGACTTCCACATAGTGGACCGTGGTTCGAGTCCCGGGCCTGGTGGCTTAAACTCACGCCAGGCGCGTGTGTGTGCGTGCCCAAGATTCCAAGAGGAGAATGGAGGAGAAGGGATTGCGGTGCGGCCATTCTCCCTGGGGAGTGATTTCTTGCTTTCTGTTTCTCTATCTCTCTCTGTCTGGCAAGCACACGCACCCTATAGCAAAAAACAAAACAAAACAAAACAAAACAAAACAAAAAAACTCTCCAAAAAAAAAAAGTGTAGGGGTAAATTCTTAAAAGTGATAAAGCAAAATTTTCAAATCACCACACAATAGGATGTTGAATTTCTATGTGGACATTGCTTTTGTGAGTATAACATCTCATTGTGGTGGGTTTCCATCTCAACCATTCCCTTCTTGACATTGTACAGGTATTTCCTTTGTAACACAGAAATTCTCCTCGACGGAATCTTTCTCCACAGCTGGCGTTCATCACTTTTTGATGGATACCTAAATATTTCATTTGTTTCTACTTTATTTTTCATTAACGGTAACTGCTGCCCAATCAAATCATTCATCTTTTCCCCTGCATAAGTATTTGTGGTACTGAATGAACACATACCAAGTACCATTTGGAATCTCCTATTTTCTCTTGCTTGGAATCTTCATAGACCCTTGGTCTCAATTACACTGGGTAGTCTGAATTAAGTTTATTTAATCCTTCTAAAATAAAAAGTTCATTCACTGTGAACTTTTTTTCTTACCCTCTAGAGAGTTTTTTTTTGGGGGGGAGAGATTTTCACTGTAGGGCGCGTGCGCTCGCCAGACAGAGAGAGACATAGAGACAGAAAGCAAGAAATCACCCCCCAGGGGGGATGGTCACGCCGCAATCCCTTCTCCTCCATTCTCCTCTCGGGATCTTGGGCACGCGCGCACACGCGCCCGGCGTGAGTTTTAAGCCACCGGGTCCAGGACCCGAACCGCGGTCGACTACGTGGGAGTCCAGCGACATAGCCATTACGCTAACTGCTGGTTCCCGACCCTCTAGAGAGTTTTGTATGTGAATACAAGGGTAAATTTAAAACTAAAGACTTTGCAACTTGTATAATATTCAGACACGTGGCACAGAAAAGCAACTATTATGCTTTAAAATGCCCACAAATGATAATAACATTTTTTTCTATTCACTATGAGGTAATATATGACTAAACTCTTTATTAGCATTAATTTATTGAATCTTTCCATCAACCATAGAAGTCAGGGATTTTATTAATAGTCCCAAAGAGATTTCCGAAATTGCTTTGGTAGGAAACGGTGTACTTGGGAATTCTAGAATTTCCTCTGCTTCATATACCATTCTGCTCTTCAAGAATATCTGGGTGACAGGGAGTTTCATAAAATAAATATTACCATGCTTCTTGATTCTAAGGCACCATCAAGTGTAAGCTGCATCATCTATTTAATACCATCTTTTCAGGATAAAATAAATCATTACCAACTGTGTGAACTGTGTGTGTGTATGTGTATCACTGCATTTAGTCTCTCAGTCTCAAATGACACTTTTTGGAATTGAGAACACATATATTTTAATAGTTCACATAAATAGAAATTTGCAGATATTGTGGATTACTATAAATATATTTAAATTTATATTGTATATTTACTATATTATATAATTAAATAACTATATATATAAGTATATTATATGTTATACATAATATAAAAATATGTAGTCTTTTCCATCCATCTTACTATGTTCAAGTCTCTATTCTACATAAAGGTAGAAAACAATCTCATTGGTTTAAGGGATCTCAGTTATTTAAGATTTTGAACTCAGCCAGTAGTCAGTCAGGATTCATTCTTGTACCTTTCCCCAAGTTAAAATATATCTTAGTTTTTGGAGGTTGGCAATAATATTATGAAATTAGTGGGATGACGTATTTGTTCCTCATTAGTCCTATATTCCCTGATGAAAGAGAAATCCTTGTAGTGTTTGATTGTCCGTCCCTTTGACCTCATTCAGAAGATTCCCAAGTCTACAGAACCTCAGATTATGAACAATGCAAATTCTACCTCCTCTTCATCCCAACTATAAAAATTCTGGGGTCTGTTGGCCTGCCTTCAGTCACAGCCTGTAGCCTCACTTTTCTTAGGGGCACAGGGACTATGAGATGTCCTTTCTTTCTTTTTTTTTTTTTTTTGAGGGAACTTTGAGTTTTCTTTTTTTTTTTTTTTTTTTTTTTTGAGAGGTTTTTGCTATAGGGTGCGTGCACTCGCCAGAGAGACAGAGAGAGACAGGGAGACAGACAGCGAGAAATCACACCCCAGGGCGGATGGCCATACCGCAATCCCTTCTCCTCCATTCTCCTCTCAGAATCCTGGGCATGCACGCACATGTGCCCGGTGTGAGTTTAAGCCACTGGGTCCGGGACTCGAACCTCAGTCGACTACATGGGAGTCCAGTGATATAGCCATTATGCTAACTGCTGGTCCCACTATTAGATGTTCTTTGACATCACTTTGAGGGTGCTTGAGGCTACTTCTAAACTCCACTTGGCTACTGTTACTTCATTGTTCTGATTTGAATCCATGGGAGGGGCAGAGCAAGGCTATTTCATAGTGCTTGTCCCTGCCCTTGGAATAACCATCAAGATTTCTTCCAGTGGTGGGGCTGGCAGGTGGCGTGGTGGTTGAAGGCACTGGACTTCCACATTAAACACGACTTGTCGCTTCAATGACGACGCTGACAAGGTCTTCTCCAGAACGCTTTATTACCCCAGGCTCCTTACAATCTTCTTCTTCCTTCTTCCTCCAGCCCACCCGGGCTCCCTATATATCTGTCCCGCAAACCAGTCCTCTTTTGCCACCAGGCAAGCACTGATAGGCTGAGGCAGTGCCTACGCGTTCCGGAACAGGAACAATAACCAAATATGGGCTTGTTTATGTAGAGGTCTGGGTGCTCTCGGCGCCATGTTAGGGCGGGGGCGCTCCACAATGACTCTTAAGTTTATCTATAATATATGCTTCATGGACCAAGTTTTTTGTTTTTTGTTTTATTTTAATTTTCCAGAGGGTTCCTATACTCGTCCACACATGAGAGAGCTAGACAGCAAGACAGCACTAACTATAGAAAATGGTCACACCTTAATGCCTTCCTTTCCATAGCTCTCTCCTGTTGGGAAGCATGGTTTCAACCCACTGGTATAGGACTCGATTGGCCACGTGGCATCCAGGCGCCCCAACCATCAGGCCACAGATTGGCCTCCCAAGCTTTTAAGCACCAAAAACAACAACAAAAAACACTTCTTTTTTTTAAAAAAACTGGGCTATCCTAAATAAAAAGCCCATCGACAGGGTTAGATGACCAGAGAAGGGTTTTACAAATTACAGAATCATGGAATTTAAAGATCTTATTAATAATGATATGCTTATATTGGACTGGGAAGGTAGGGAGCCAGCAAGGTAGAAGTTTCCCAAAATGTGAAATAATGAAAGTTAGAAAAAATCTACAATCAGATTAGGAAAAAAAAAAAAAAAAAAAGAAAGAAAGAAAAAAAATTACATTGTAGGGTACAATGAGAGCAATGCTCACATCCTTCTTCTGGTGGTGTAAATTTATACCACCTTCTGGAAAATTGTTTTTCACTCACGAGTCAAAATCCTTATACATGTTTGATTCAAGGAAATAATCTCATTAATGGCCAGGAATGCATTTGCAAGGTCTTTCATTGCAGCAAAATTAGGAATACCCAAGGTTAAATAAGTTGTGTAGTAGTATAGTGGACGTCAACTTACTGACTTGATCAGAATGTATTTAGGTAATACATTCTTAATACATCTTGTCTCCAAACTGCCCCTTCACCATTTCTCTTCACTTGGTTGACTCGAGACTGCCATGTCTCTGTCTAGCAGGCTACAGCTGTCTGGTCTAACTGAGGGCTTTGCCTGGGTACTTCAGAAAAGAGTAGGAGCAAGAACACAAGCCAGTATATGTATAAGAAGGTGAAAGATTCCAGGCTCTCTATGTGTGTCTGTACCAAGAGCACACACACACACACACACACACACACAGACACACACACACACACAGAAACACACACAGGAGCTGGTAGGAGCCTTTTTACCATCACATGGATCAGAGAAGACAGGAACTCACCAGTACAAAGAAGAAGTAAAAACAGGTATATAGTAACGACTACCCTCGTAGCTAAGTAAGTTCTGCTCGCAGATTGTTCAGAGTTTTAAGTATTTTCTTGATCTTGGTGTTTATGGGAAGTTTTATGTCATTACAATAGTTTGAGCTGTAACCCCAAAGTACTCATTTATATAAACATGATGCATGTTATCGTGTATACATGTGTCTTTATGGGTGTATTACATAGGGCATTTCCCTGGCAAGGGGAGATAAGATATAAAAGACCAGTGTTTTAAAGTCCTATACCCATTTACACTGACTGAATTTAAGTAAGCATCAGGGCAGCCTCCCATACCATACCAAGGACTGGGGCCAGGAGGCTAACTTATAAGGATTTCACTTACTTGCATGGCCTTATCAGTATTAAAGGAAGAACATTTGAAGGTCTGGGGGGCTGAGAAAGTAAGACATAAAATATGCTTTAAAAACCAGTGGATACAGGACCAGCAGATGGCGTAATGGTTATATCACTGGACTCCCACGGTCGACTAAGGTTCAAGTTCTGGATCCGGTGGCTTAAAAATCACAGGCGTATGTGTGTGCATGCCCAAAGTCCTGAGAGGAGACTGGAGGAGGAGGGATTGTGGTGTGACCACCCCCCATACCCCCCGGGTGGGTGATTTCTTTATTTCTGTCTGTCTCTCTCTGTCTCTTTGCTGAGCACCTGTGCCCTATAACAAAAATCTCCTTAACAAAACAAAACAAAAAAATGGTTAAAAAAAGTATACAATAAAAGTCTTCTTACCGCCTTTGCCCTCCTCTGATCACCTCACACCCAGCTTCTACCACTGGTACCTACTTTACTTAGTATCTTATGAACATTTTCAGTTTCTTCAAACATATCCAAGCCCCCAAAAATCTGTATAGATTCTCATTTTTCTTCATTTGATTGGAAAGGTAGCATGTTGCCTATACTGTTCTGCACCTTGTTATTCAAAAAAACAAAACAAAAATCTGTATCTTAGGCTTCTTTATTATCAATATAAAGACAACTTCCACAATTTTTGTTCAGTGCCTGTGTAATGTTCTATAGTATAGCTGCATCATAATTTATTTAACTAGGTCTTGTGGATAGATATTTGAATTGTTTCCCATCTTTGGCTATTACAGTCAATGCTACAAAACGCTTTGTACTAAAGCTATAATTTTACCTGTGCATAATAAATATCGGCATGAGAATTTCTTCTATAGAAGCATCGCTCAAACAGTGTATTATGTCTATGCCACTGAACTGGGTCCATTCACAATTTTGAAACAGTGCTATAGTAAACACTTTTATTTACTATAATAACTAGTAAAGCCAGTATTTGTCTCTGGGCATATACATAGGTGTTTCCCAAGGATAGATACCTAGACATAGAAATCCTAAAGCAAAGGGTACATGCATCTAAAACTCTAATAGAAAACAGTCACATTGTCTTCCAAAAAGGCTTTGCTAGTTAACATTCTTGCCAACAGTATAGAAAAGAGACTGCTCACATTTTTATCAATATTGGATCTTATGAATCTTCTAAAATTTGCCAACTCTGTGTTTTAAAGTACTTAACATTGTTCTTTTAACTTACATTCCCTAGGTTGTTAGTGAGAGTGAATTCCTTTTCACATGTTCATTTGTATTACTTCTATAAATTATCTGTTTATTTCTTTTGCCCATTTTTCTTCTAGGTGTTGTAGTTATTTTAATTGGTTAGAAGAAATATCTTGTTTTTTAAAAAGAAATAACTGTATGTTCTATTGTCTCTTATGTAGGTAGCAAGTATTTTCTTTTAGTCTGCTATTTGAAGTTGGTTGTATGTATTCAAAATAAATTTTTTTGGGGGGGAGAGATTTTTGCTATAGGGTATATGTGCTTGCTGGTGAGATAGAGAGAGAGATAGAGAGAGAAAAAGTGAGAAATCATCCCCCGAGGAGGAGGGTCATGCTGCAATCCCTTCTCTCCATTCTCTTCCCAGGATTTTGGGCACACAAGTACGTGCACTCAGCATGAGTCTCAAGTTTCTGGGTCCTGTACTTGAACCACAGTCAACCATGTGAAAGTCCAGCACCTTAACCACCACGCCACCTGCTGGCACCTCTATTCAAAATTTAAAGTTGGTTATATTCAGCGCTGACCCTGTTGACTAGTGGTTAAGGGAGTCAAATCCCAAATAGCCAACTGGAGTTTGAGTTTTAGCCATGGCAGCTTAAAAACCATGATAGCAATGTGTGCATGCTGTCCCAAACCCCAACAGGATGGAGAAAAGTGGAGGAGAAGGGATGGTGACTACACCTCTTCGGGGGAGGAGGGGTGCTTTCTCTCTCTCTCTCTCTGTCAATCTGACCAGTGCACATGCCTTCTGGCAATTAAAAGTAAAGTTGGTTTTATCTTTTTAAGACTCATTCAGTCACAAATAACAGAAAAATAAATTCGAGTTGGCTTAAGGAAGAATGGAAATTTATTGACTCATATACCTAAAAGCCCAGGGATGGATTAGTGGCAGGTATAATTGTAATCAGGCTTCAGATCATGTTGTGAAGATAGTGTGTCTCTCTGTTCATTGATTTATTTAACAAATATTTATCTACTCTGTACCAAGCAGTACTCCAGAAACTGGAAATTTATCAGTGAACCAAACAGACAAAAATTCCTGGCTTTAAGGAGTTTACATTCTGCCTTTAATTGTGATAGCTTCACTATCAGGCTTTACTTTGCAATTCCAAACTTAAATCATTCCAACACCAAGTCTAATAGGAGGGAGAAGAAGGGGGAATAATTCCCTCCTTCCCCCACCATAGGTCAAACAGAAACCAACCTTGAATTTCACTCTGCTAGCTCTGAGTTCAGTCTTGCACACATCTCTGACACAATCACCATCAGGTAGCTGTATTGCACAGATCTCCTGCCCACCTTGGAACTAGAGGTGGAGTCAACTCCATTAGAACTACTGAGGGTGGAGAAGGAGTGGGTGGATGGGTATGCCACAATCCCTTCTCCATTCTCCTCCTGGAATCTTGGGCTTGCTCGCAAATGCACCCATTGTGAGTTTTTTTTTTTTTTAGAGGTTTTTGCTACATGGCACATGTGCTCGCCAGAAAGACAGAGAGAGACAGAGAGACAGAAAGTGAGAAATCACTCCCCAGGGGGGATGGCCACGCCACAATCTCTTCTCCTCCATTCTCCTCTCGGGATCTTGGGCATGCAAGCATATGCGCCCGGCATAAGTTTAAGCCACTGGGTCTGGGACTCTAACTGAGGTTGACTACATGGGAGTCCAGCGACATAGCCATTACGCTAACTGCTGGTCCCCCCATCGTGAGTTTTAAGCCACTGGTTCTCGGACTCAAACTGTGGTTGGCCATGTGGGAATCCAGCAATGTAACAACTACACCATCTGCTGGCCCCTGAATGGTGTCTTTTAATGAACGGCATTTTTATTTTTTCTGTAGTTTAACTGGTCCATTCTTTCTTTCATTCCGATTGCAGTTGGTGTCTCATTTAGTGTTAAGATTACAAACATATTTTCCTGTCTTATCTTTTAAATTTTATGTATATTTAAAATATTCAGCTCTTAATTAATCTCAACTTCATTTTTGATATTGATGTGGTACAATATTTTGAACATATTACATTTTTTAAATATTTTTTTAACTTTACTTATTCATTCATTCATTTTTATTTTTAATTTGACTAGAGAGATACACAGAGAAAGAGAGAGAGAGAGAGAAGGTGAGAGAGCAAGCCACCAGGTCCAGGACTTGAACCATGGTCAGCCATGTGGGAACACTCAGTGCCTTAACCACCACGCCACCTGCTGGTCCCCTTGAACATATTACATTTTAAAATGTTGTGCTTATTTGATTTTTCACAATGAAGAAAATGGACTCATGTGATTAATTTGTGTTTTAAAAGGTTGACATTACAATAATTTATGTGCTAGAATTTTACCAGTAGGTGATTCAGAGAAAAATCCTTACAGGAAGTGGAAGAGCAGCCCTGTGGAGTCAGATGGAACAGGATTTAACTCTGCCACCAGTTATCTGTGTGAGTTGAGCAAATCTCTGATCCTTAATTTTCTTTATAAAAGGCAATGGCGTCTCCTCCTTATTGGGTCGTGACAAAACCTTTGTCAAAAGACATGAGATAGTCCCTCACAGGTAGTAAACATGAATAAAAAATGGCTAGTTTTATAAATTATTATTAAATATAATATTTAGTAGTGCAAAATAAGGATACTGTTCAATAGTAGAAAAAGGATTAAATAGATAATGAAAAATCCCTATGATGGAATATTAGGTAGCCATTAAAAGCAATATTTTCTTTCTTTTTTTTTTTTTGGAGAGGTTTTTGCTATAGGGCGTGGCACTCACCAGACAGACAGAGAGAGACAGAGAGACAGAAAGCGAGAAATCACCCCCCAGGGGGGATGGTCACACTGCAATCCATTCTCCATTCTCCTCTCGGGATCTTGGGCACACACGCACACGCGCCTGGCATGAGTTTAAGCCACCGGGTCTGGGACGCGAACCGTAGTCAACTACATGGGAGTCCAGCAACATAGCCATTACGCTAACTGCTAGTCCCTAAATGCAATATTTTTGAATGTCTTTATGACATGGAAAAATATTCACAATACATAAAAAAGATAAGCAGGATATAAAAGTATGTAAAGTATTGATTCTAATGCTAAAGAATATATATGTTTATGTATAACTAATTTTCATTATATCCTTAGAAAAATGATTAGATAGAAAGCCTCCAAAATGTTAAAGGTAGGTTTCTATGGGCTCTAAGTTTACAATTTTTATCTTTATACTTATTTTATTTTGAAAGTTTTCCATAGAAAGAATTGCATTAATAATTAGAAAAATGCTGTAGAATGCAATGTAATTTTTGTTACAATATAATACTTACAGATATGTGCAAAGGTCAAAGAAAGACTTGAATGCCAGAGGAAGAGTTACAAGAGTGGGTTTTGGAGTTTGGGGAGGAGCAACAAATAAAAAAATCACCTATCTCCCCCATGGACTTTGGCACCAAGAGAGACAAATGGAGATAAAAAAACAATCATTGTTGAAAAGACAAACACTACATGATCTCACTTATATGTGGAATTTTAAAACGTCAGACTCTCCAAAATAGAGAGTAGACTGATGGTTACCAAAGGTGGGGAGGAAGAGGAGAGAATGGATAGTTTAGGGCCAAAGGGTACAAAGTTTCAGCTAGACAAGGGGTGTGTTTTGAGATCTATTGCACAGCAGAGTGACTATATTAAAAATAATATGTATCTCGAAATAACTGAGAAATTAAATTCAAATGTTTCGTCACAAAAAAAGAAAAGTGAGGTGATAGATGTGTTAATTAGGTTGCTTTAATCATCCCACATTATAAACATGAATCAAAAGATTACACTGACCCCTAAATGGGATACAATTGTGGTTGATTAAAACTAATATTAATTTTAAAAAGTAAAAAAAAAATTAATACATTACTATAAAGAACTATCCCCCCTTCCCCAAAAAATCCACACATCCATGTTTTTACTAATAAAGATTAGAGGACGTACCTTTAATCTATTAGCTAAACTGCCTTACAAATCGAATTAGACAGCCCTTTGAGGGCAGTTTCTGAACTGCCTTATGACGAGAGAGGCAGGGAAGAATGTGTGCTCTCTGTAAAGAAGAGACTAAGGAAATAAAGTCAAGCTCTGCTTCTCCTTCCATACTCTAACAGAAAATGCACTCCTGGGAGAGTGGAAGAGTGTAGGAAAGGAAATTTTTGGGAAAAAAAAATACAGTGGTAAGACATTTGTGGGACACACCTATGGTCTATTATGTGTTGATGATGGCAATGTGTATAGTATTCTCGGCTGGACTAGTCTGAGGTGTATACCATGCTGGGTAAAGTCTCTTTACAATCTAAATGATGTATAGCAATTGAATGTATAAATAATAATAATAAATAATAAAAGAGAAAATTCACTCCTTCCCTATGGAGGGCAAAGGAATCCTTGTTCCATGTGAGAACATAAAGCCAGAAACAAAAATAGAGATACCTCTCCAACATGGGTGAATGTTCAATTGCGTCAAATACTATAGAAAGAACAACTAAGAGACCAGCAGCTAACGTAATGGCTATGTGGCTGAACTCTCATGTAGTTGACCTCGGTTAGAGACCCGGACCTGGTGGCTTAAATTCACGCCAGGCGCGTGTGCGTGCATGCCCAAGATCCCAAGAGAAGAATGGAGGAGAAGTGATTGTGATGTTGGTCATCTCCCTTGGGGGGCGGGGTGTGTGTGTGTGATTTCTCACTTTCTGTCTCTCTGTCTTTCTCTTTCTGGCAAGCGCACATACCCTATAGCAAAAACCTCTCAAAAAAAATATCAATTAAGAAGAGGTTCAAAATAATTTCTGTAGATTGGTGGGGGAACAAAATCAGGGTTAAAGAACTCAGTGAAAGGATGACCCTGGAGATAACATCCATTTTAAGTATGCCCATTCGCGAATGAGAGAAAGGAATGTAGGTTGAGAGTGCACAGAGGAAACCAGGTTCACTTTCTATTTTCATTCATTGTTTTAAAAAATTTAGAATCAAAGACATTTAAGCCTGCTTATAGACTGAGGGGAAAGACCGAAGGGGAAAATCTAAAGAGAGGCAGGAGAGGAACTGGTACTATGGAGGTGTGGAGTAGTTTGGAGGCAATGTGCAGTATATTTTTCCTTAAGCAGGAGGTTCCATCTTCGGTTCAGCCCAACAGAGTGTTCATGAAGAATAATCCAGAACTGACTAAGACAGCAGAAATGTATCTGGTTCGCTGTGAGGGTTGAAACAATTAATACAGTTATTTCATTCAATTTTTCTAGGAGCTCAGAAGCAAAGGACATTAATATTACAGTACATTTGATTTTGGAAATTGGCAAGGTCAAAATGGATTTTAAAGATTGGGCAAAGGGACCAGCAGGTGGTGTGGTTATTAAGGCACTGGACTCCCACATGGATGACCACAGTTCGAGTCTCAGACCTGGCAACTTGCTTTCTCACTTTCTCTCTCTCTCTCTGTATCTCTGGTGAGTGCATGTGCCCTATTGCAAATTTAATAATAATAATAATAATAAATAAAATTAAACAAATATTTTTAAAAATTGGGCAAAAACCCTAAACACATAAAATTTAACAGATTGCGATTTTTTTTTTTTTACTTAAAAAAATAATTGTAGAGAATAAAATTCAAAAGGAAGACTGGCAGGTGGTATGGTGGTTGAGGCATTGAACTTCCACGTGGCTGACTGAGGTTCAAGTCTTAGATCTGGTAGTTTGCTATCTCACCCCCCCCACCCCCACACCAATCTGGTGAGTGCATGTGCCCTATAGTAAATTGAAAAAAGAATAATAAATAAAAAAATCTTTAAAACATTTCAAAAGAAATTTTAGGAAACATAAGGTTTAAGTTCTGGTGAGCTTAAAAAAGGCTAGATTATGGTCAGTTCTTTTTTTAAAAAAAGGTTTATTTTGTTGACCAACTCTCTGAATGTGCTTTATTATTATTAAGTCTAGTTTCATTGAAAATAAGGGTATTTAATAAAGGAAGCTAATATGCCAAATATATGAACAAACCTAAGAAATGCAAGTGTCATAAATGATCTACCGAACTAAGGATGTGTGCTGTAGCAGTACCCAATTTGGACCACATATAAAGATTTGGACATGCTCAATGAGATAAAGCAGACAAACATACAAAGGCATTGGTTTTATCTAGTTACTATGATCGTTAAATCCTTTGCTCTCATGGAACTTCAAAACTGGCAAAAGAACAAAGTTAGAACTTAACAGCGCTGCTATTTTTAATCAGTCATATGTTCCAAATACATTAATTGCATACCAGCTCTTTAAAATAAGTGTGTTTGGCTAAGAGACAGCATATTGTGTTTAGGAAATAAAGCATTTCCCCCAAAATATACTTTTCATAAATGTAATTCATGAGAAGATTTTATTACAGATTGATCATGAATGTGATTTGGACTGTAACACGAAGTTAGGAAATACAACACTTTAGCGTTCGGTCCTGTTTGCATTATAGTCTGTTTTCATTGGAGGCCTGATTTATGTATGTGAGAGGGGCCTACCCTCTCTCCTACAACAAGTAAGAGAGGCTTGGGGTCAAGTTATCAGGTTTTAATTAAAACAGGGAGGGGAGAACCTAGGGAACACGGAGATCAGAATGTTTAAGCCAGGACTTAGAAAACAAAGCAAATTTGGGACCAGCAGTTGGCGTAATGGCTATGTTGCTGGACTCCCATGTAGTCGACTGCAGTTCAAGTCCTGGACTCGGTGGCTTAAACTCACACCAGGTGCATGTGCATGCATGCCCAAGATCCCAAGAGGAGAATAGAAGAGAAGGGATTGCAGTGTGGCCATCACCCTGGGGGGTGATTTCTCACTTTCTGTCTCTCTGTCTCTCTCTGTCTTCTGGCAAGCACAGGTGCCCTATGGCAAAAACCTCTGAAAAAAAGAAAGAAAGAAAGAAAGAAAGAAAGAAAGAAAGAAAGAAAGAAAGAAAGCAAAGCAGATTTGCCAAATCAAGGTCAGGAACATGTAGCAGTTTGTGAAGTAGGAGAAACTGTAATGAGAATAGGTAGATAGCTGGGAGGGAAGGTGTTAAGTAGCTCTGTTGTATATCCATTGCCCCTCTCTATCAGATTAACCCCTGTTTGGTCAACCCTGAGTACACATAACTCTGTATTTTATGAAAACAGGTCATCCTTCACAGGTGAACAGTGTGTTTCTGAACCACCAGTTATGGGTATGTTTCTTTAATGATTATTCCAGGAGTAATGATGAATTCTAAAGGGCCCAAAGTCTCCTTTGGGGTATCATTGTGAGCACTCACACGCTTGGGTGAAAGAGCTGACTGCAATTCGCTATTGGCTGGTAATGGGTTATCCAGGTCATTGCAGAACAAAACCAGGTAGAGGTTAAAGTGTTAACTTTGGCTTTAGTAGCATTCTTCTCTAACCCATTGAACTAATTTGCACACTTTGTGATCAAAGTTTTGCATACTCAACCAAAGGAAAGGGAATTTTTCTGACTCTTCATATTTAAAGATCAGTTTGGAATCTTATCTCAGACTTCTCTTTGTAGTCATGGTGAAAAACAAGCAAACAAACAAACCAGTAATGTCAGTGGAGAGGTGACCAGAAACGAAGTAAAAGCATTCTTTACATATTTTCCTGAATACGGTGTTATAAATGACAAGACTTTTGTGGATCACACTGTCTGTGGAGCAACTATTCAATTCTCCAGAGCAAAAGTAGCCATAGATAATTTTTAAAGAGTCTATTGCGGCTGTGTATCAATAAAATGTTATTTACAAAACAAATTACAGATTGAATTTAGCTCTGTTTGTTGTTTACTATAATCATGAATTGACAGTATTTTGTTTTTTAATGCTAATCATACTATCATTGATTGGACGTTTGGTATATGCAGGTACTGTTGTGACAAAATTATTAATTTGTTTAAACCCCCAAACGAATTCCAATTTTGTTTTTATTGGTTAAGAAACTTGTCTATGATCATACAGCCCGCAAATGTTGAAGGAAGGATTACAATTAACAGTCTAACCCAAAAGTCTGAACTCATTTATTAATGTTATTATTATTATTATTATTTTTTTTTTTTTGCTAGAGAGTGCATATGTACATGAGAGAGAGAGACCCTCTATAGAGTCTCATTATATACCATGATACCGTTTCCCTAGACCTCCAGCCCCTCTGACTCTTGGGCCCAGCATGTTTTCAGGCATACCCTAATCCAAACCTGCAGCTGTCCACGTGGCTTCTAGTACTGCAATCCAACACACCTAGACTAGCGCCAGTGTCTGAGCTCTCAACTAGCTAAGTAGATATCTTCCAAGAGACGGTCTGCCCTTTTCTCATATCACCTTATTATTTTGCACTTGAGAAAGACTGGCAGGTGAATTTACCTCATTGTTCCTGTGCTGAATACCTGGTGGTTGTTAATCCCAATTCATGACTGGTTGGCATTAATTCGCCCATGTGGACAGACACTGGAAAGGGAATGTGTGCCACGTCTCTCATTATGTACTGCTCTGGCTCTTAATTTCTCATAACGTACCATGTGAGTTAAGAGGAAAATACAGATTATCAGGAAACGGTGTCATGAATGAGATTTCTGATGTAAGGAGGTGACAGATAGCTGAAACTATACTACTCAAGTCTATTTCCCTAGCCAGAAAGAAAAACACGCAAAAAGGTAACCATTATATAGGGAAACCTAATAGATACACTCTTGTTACAGATGTAAAAGAGATGATCTGCATTAACTGGGTGGGTCTTACTCAAATAGCTGAAAGACCATAAAGCAGAATGAGGCTTCCCAAAAGAACAAATTCTGCCTGTGGACTGTGGTTCCTCCCTGTGCGTAAAGGTTCCAGCCTGCCTTTCCAAATGATGACCTGCTGTACAGGAACTTTGGAAATCTCTACAATCACAGTAGCCAGTTCTTCATGATAATTTCCTTAATGTATAACTCCTACTGGTTCTGCTTCTGTTTAAACCCTGACCGAGGCAGTAGACTTAAGTTATCTGTGTCTCCTAGCCAAAGACCAGTGCTCTTCTCAAGTGGCCAGCTGACTTTCTCTCTTTTTGTTCCTGTAACTGTTTCTGGCCTAAGCGTGGTAGCAACTGAAAGTACTCTTCTAGCACTAGTAGTTTTCTTATTTCCATATTTGTACATAATCCCTTTTTAAGTCAACTACCCCTGAACTATCCTATTCAGGAGTGTTGCTTTCTGGGACCAGCAGTTAACTAATGGCTATGTCGCTGGATTCCCACGTAGTCGACTGTGGTTTGCGTCCCGGACCCGGTGGCTTAGAACTCACACCGGGCGCATGTGCGTGTGTGCCCAAGATCCCGAGAGGAGAATGGAGGAGAAGGGACTGCAGCATGACCATCCCCCCGGGGGGTGATTTCTCACTTTCTGTCTCTCTGTCTCTCTCTGTCTGTCTGGTGAGTGCACGCGCCCTTTAGCGAAAACCTCTCCAAAAAAAAAAAGAAGTGTGTTGCTTTTTTTTAGGACTCAAGTAATAAATCCACTAATTAAGAACATTTGAAATCTTGGGGCCAGCAGATGGCATAATGGTTTTGTTGCTGTACTCCCACATAGTGGACCACTGTTCAAGTTCCAAATCTGGTGACTTAAAACTCATGCCGGGCACATGTATGTGTGTGTGTGTGCCCAAAATCCTGAGAGGTGACTGGAGGAGAAGGGATTGCAGCGTGGCCATCTCCTCTGGGAGGTGATTTCTCACTTTCTCTCTGTCTCTCTCTCTCTGGCAAGTACACATGCCCTATAGCAAAAATCTCTCAAGAAAAAAATAAAAAGAACACTTGAAATCCAAGACAGTCATCAGATATTTTCATTTATTCAAAATATTACTAAATGCCTATTATGAACTGGTCAAGTCCTAGGCTCAAAGGATATGATGGTTGATAAAAACAATAGTACATGTCTGCATGAGCTTATGGTTTTGGGGGGAGGTAGACAGTTCGACAAGTAATTATTTTGTGTGGGAACTACTATAATAGGGGAAAGCCAGCACACTCTGAGAACACATTAACCCAATATTGAGTTGAAGCATATGGGAAAACATCCTGGAGGAGTAGATATGCAAGCTGAGGCCTTAAGTAGGAGAAAGAATGAGCCAAGCAAAAGTAGATGTGGGGGAGATGGTGCTTGTATGTGTCAGGGATAAATGTTCCAGACAAGGCCGTAACATGCCCAAAGGCCTAGATTCCTAAGGGGGCATGACTTCCTTAAGACCCTGAGGATTGTTGGATATAGAGGGGAAAGGGCACAGGCTACAAGACCAAGCAGGAAGCTGATCATGAAGGACCTTGCTGTTGTATTGGGGTCCTTCTTTCTAACCCATATGGAGTAGTGGAACTTGAGAGACTGCAGAAAAAGCTGTAGCTTCTTCAGGAGGGAACTCCATCTTAATTAAGTCAGGGTGGTGTACTTGATTAAGAAGTGTCTGAGCAAAGAGAGCTTTCCTTTATTACAGAAAGGACTTACAGCGACTATACAGACGCTCCTCAACTTACCATGAGATTACATCCCAATAAACCCACTGTAAATTGAAAATATGTCACAAATTTGTTTGCTGCAGGAAAAGAGAGAGAGAGAGAGAGAGAGAGAAAGAGAGAGAGAGAGGCAAAAGAAGTTCCAAAAAACTTCACTGGGATACACAATTAACATCTTCGGGAAAAGCTTGGTAAGAACAGTTTGAGAGGTGTTTGAACAGCTATTCCTGAACCATGACCAAATACGTATTACTATGTTATAATATCCTAGTCAGTTATCTAAGAAAACCCCATCAAAGCGGAAGCCTATTTGAGTGTAATTTCATGTTTTTAATTACATTGTATGTATTTTTAGATACCTAAGTTTGTTGGCCATGCTCAATAATAACAATAGCAAATACTTTGGTGGCATTTGTAATGTTTCAGGCAGTATTCTAAGCACTTTACATGTATTTACTCATTCATTTCTCAAAATCAACCATGGGGTAAGTACTATTATTGTTCCCATTTTATGGCTCAAAGTATTGAGGTGCAGGGAGTTTAGGTCACTTGCCTAGGTTGGATCCAGAGCCCTCTGGATCCTTGGCCACTCTGCTGCATTGCTCGCTAATGGGCTCCCTACAGCCAGCATGATCTGCGGAAGCTCACTTTCACCTCTGCATGGTAGGACTGGCCAGCCATGAATTTGCCAAAAGCACGAACAATAGATGGAGATGTACTTCAACAATTCTAGAAGGGTTCATGTGAGTATGTTTCTCAGGCTTGGTCCCCACAAGATGCTCTAAACTTTTCATAGGCTTTAGAAAAAGTAGCAGCCCCCCTCGCCCCCCCAAAAAAGTAGCAGCCCAGGAGAACTCTCTTTAAAAAGAGTTGCCAAGATATAGACTGATTATGTGTCTAAGGAATCATGAACTTGGGGCATCTATTTTCAGCCTATCTAGAAGGTGTTGGCCAGGATGAACTAACTTTTTGGTCTAGATTTATTCTGGGAGACACTCTGGGTCCCAGGAGAAGCTCTGGTTTCAAGGGTCTTTGCACGAAGCTCCCAGGAAGTGGTTAGGCTAGAGCTGGCTAGTATTTGAGGCTAGTGGGGAGAGATGTGATGCTGGTGGGGACCATAGGCCTGCTGATTTCTAATATCATTTACATTGGTCCACTCTCTTAATTCTTTGCTCAATCCTTAGGCTGTCATAGGTAATTAATCTTTCAACTGAGAAGAAATAAAATTCTGCTTTCATGCTCCTAAGAAAAGTGCTTACATAAAACCAGTGACTCAGTTAGCTCCAGTAGAACAATTCTTACATGCCACACCGAGAGTCCAGTGAACTGGTAGTAACTGAGAAACTAATAGAAGGTCAGAAAACTACTAATTTTAGTCCAATTTTGTTCTGCTCCCCTTTTGAGGCCAAATTATACTGGGAGAAATGCTTCCAAGTACCTCTGGATAGCTTCAAAGTTTATTCTGTTAAATGTAATTTAGCATGCCAAAGACAATCATTTTAGGTGGATAGGTAGGAAGAGATTGAAACATTTGATTTAAAGGAATTAAAGAACTAAATCTTAAGAAAGTCAATAGAAGAGAGTTGAAATTAAAACCAGCAATCATAGTTTTAATAAAACCGTATTAACAGCGTTAAACAAAAACATGCAGAGATAGTAGTGAGGCTAACTTGGAGTTTAAGGAGGTACAGAAGGTAGGAAAGTGTGTTTGTTCCTAGAACATTAGCAATGGATCCAATAATGGCAGGGTAGAAAACTTTCTCTTTTTGAGTTTATTTTTTTCTAAAATAAGCTTTCTTCCTGTTATCTTGGTTCTGCCTCTTTCCCACCAACGACAAAAGCAATTTCAATTTAAAACATCGGTGGATGGTCATCCTGGAAATCAATGATCTCTGTAATCTCTTGACAAACCATATTGACATAAACACACTTTGCTCATTCGGAGATGGAGTAAAATAGTTAGGGACCAAAATTGCTGATAAGCTCCTGTTTCAGAGGAATTCAAGCTGTTGGGAAATCCCATCTTAGCCTTTTAGGTTTCTAGTTTGTTTTTACTGGTAATTGCACATTAAAACACCACTTCATTTCACTTAGCAGATGACATCTAAAACCATGGGTGACAAAACACAGAATACCAAGGGATGTTATGGAAAATCTTTCTGAACTATTTAAAGAAAAGTAAAAAATTTAAGCCAGGAGTAACTCTATATAGCCAGACCTAAAGTTAAGATGCAAAGATTACATATAGGGGTCACTTCTATCCCTATAATTAGAAATGGCATTATTCAATTGAATATCTTGTGTAGAAATGTGTATATGTTTGATAGAGGAAAATGAAACAAAACTCTGAAGTATTGCTAGACAAATTAGGGTCAATGATAGATTTTTTAAAATTTTTTTAGTTAAAGGACAATCCCAATTTTTAAAATAATTACTTTATTTTATTTATTATTATTTTTCAATTTGTTATGGGGCACCTGTGCTCACCAGACACACACACATACACACACACACACACATACACACACACACACACACACACAGAGAGAGAGAGAGAGAGAGAGAAAGTGCCAGTTCTAAGACTCCAATAGTTGGCCATGTGGGAGTCCAGCACTTTTTTTTTTTTTTTAATGATTTAGCTTTTTTCTTTTATTTGTTATTTATTTGACCGAGGGTGAGGGGAGAGACACAGAGAGGTAAGATGAAGCTGCGTTCTAAGACTCCAATAGTTGGCCATGTGGGAGTCCAGCACTTTTTTTTTTTTTTAATGATTTAGCTTTTTTCTTTTATTTGTTATTTATTTGACCGAGGGTGAGGGGAGAGACACAGAGAGGTAAGATGAAGCTGCCAGGTCCAGGACTCCAACTGTGGTCAGCCATGTGGGAGTCCAGCGCCCCCCTAAACACCGTACCACCTGCTGGCCCCGTGAGTCCAGCACTTTTAACCACACCACCACCTGCTGGCCCCCAGATTATTTTTTAAATTATCTGTGTTCTTATAAAAACTGCAGTATAAAGAATTCCCATAAATATGTCAAATAACATACTTGCTCTTATTCTCTAGCTGTATAGCATATTTAGTGCCTTTTTGTTATTTATTTGATTCTGCTTTATTTTTAGATACAGTTACATATAAATACTGGCTTACTAGTATAATAAGAATTTTAAATGTCAAAAAAAAAAATTCCTAAAGGGCAGTTCAGATACTTTCTGTTTTTCAAAACCCAGCTGAAAGGTCACCTTCACAGGAAGCTGTCTCAGCTTTACTCAAGTAGAATCAGCTGTTCCCTGTCTCTACCTTCACCAACTTAGCCCGGTGCTCTACCATGGTATTTATCTACCACTTTTGTAATTATTTGCTTCTTAGCTCTAATGTGGACACTTCAGAAGCAGAGATCTTGCCTTAGTCATTGCTATGTCTCCAGCAACTAGCACAGTGTGTGGCATATAGTAGGGACACAGTAGTTACTATTGACTGGCAATCTTTCAACGGTAAATGAATATAGGTACTATGTCTGGCTTGCAGATACAACTGCAATTCAGAAACTGGGGCAGTTTGAGATTTCTTTTTTGCCTTTAGCTTGCCTAGAAGCTCTTTTCAAGAAGTCATCTCATGAGGCCAGCAGGTGGTGTGGTGGTTAAGGCATTGGACTACCAAATGGTTGACTGTGGTTCGAGTCCTGGATCTGGTGGTTTTGAAATCACAGTAGACGCATGTACACACGTGCCCCCAATCTCTAGAGTAGAATGGAAGAGAAAGGATTACAGTGTGGCCATCCTCCCCAGGAGGTGATTTCTGATTCTCCTTCTCACTGTCTGCCTATGACAAGTGAGCTTGTCTTACGGCAAAATCCTAAAAAACAAAACAAAACAAAAAAATCAAAACAAAAGAAGTCCCCATATCCTGATTTTTATGCAAAATTCTGTTCAGTTTTCTAGTCTTAAAAATTTCCAGAGAATAGGTCAAAACTTTGGTTATATCCTGTTGTGTTTTATTAAATTACATTTGAAATGAGAAGGCTGGAGAAGAAAAAAATTGGAAATTGATTGTCTTCTTCTATAGACTTGGAAGTAGTGATGTCAGCAAGATGGCAGAATAAGAGGTCCCAGGGTGTAGTACCCCCACAGAAAATCCAACTAGCAACTGTCCACAGAGAAGAAAACCCCAAAACTTGGGAATGAGCCCGAGACACCTGTGTGGACCTGAGACTGAGGGTATGAATAAAAGAACAGCTGCGCTTTGACCATGTTGCCTCTCCCAGGCAGTACAGTGCCAGGAGTCCTCTGGACCCACAGTTTGTATAGTGGGAAAAGAGACATGCAACTCCCTCAGCACTCTGGCTCACTTCCAGGAGGTTCACTCCAGTTTTATCTTAGGGGAAGCAGTGGGAATAATGGCTGGGCTAGGCGACTTGGGGTTAGGTAAAAACAAAGAAAAGGGGTGTGGTCACAGTGACCACCTGAGGATCTTAGTTGTGGCTCTGTATTCCTGCTAGCCTTTGCACCTGATCAGAGATACCAGCCAAAGACATAGCTCACCTGCAAGCCAGAACTGGTTGCTTTTAGAAGAATGGTAGAAAATTCTATTTGCCTTGAATCTTTAGCTACTCATCCAGCCCAGCCTCAGCGCTGAATTCAAGATGCCACCCAGGTGGGAAAGCAAGCCTCAAGCATGGATTTCTATGGAGCATAGCCTCTGGACCCACTTGTTCCAAGCACTAATGCTGCCTTGGCTTGGGACCTAGTCTACAGCCCCACCCAACTATAGAATCTAAATAGTGGTATGGCCTGATTGGGTAAGATAGCCTGTGACCTGCTCAACTAGAGGCAATCACAGTGCATAGCCAGCAGCTCTATGTGACTGCAGAGTCCAACTACTGGTCTCACTGGGCAGTGGAATACACCTAGCAGCCCCATGTGACCTCAGAGTAAAGGATGTGACCCAGTTCAACTAGACACCCTGACAACAAACTCTTTTTGCCCATAGTCTTTAAGAACTGTTTATCCCTGCCAAATACACCCATAAAGCCTGGAAGAAATAGCCACTTCCTCAAATCCACAAACTCCAAGTAAGGATGCAAGGCTTACAAGGAATCAAAGAATGACACCGGACAAGGAAACCAATAAGGGGCACATAATGAATTCTAAAGAAATGGAGACATACATAGACTGAAAAATGAATAGATAGAAAAAAGATACTCAGATATCAAAAGGCAAATAAAAATCAAAAGAGAGCAAGGAAGCTATACTTGTATCAGACAAAATTTACTTTAAGTCAAAAACTGAAAAGAGATGAGGAAGGTCATATTATAGTGAAAGTGCTCAATTCAGCAAACAAATCTAACAGTGATAAGCATATGTATACACGACGTCGGAGCACCTGAATATGTAAACCAAATAGTAAGTGACTGTATTAATGAAGGGAGAAAGAGATTACACAGTATAATAATAGTAGGGGATGTCAATAACTTACTTTCAACAACAGATGATCAGGCAGAGAATTAATTAGAAAATATTGAATTTGAACTACACATCAGATCAAAAGGGCCTACTAGACAGAGAGAATATTGCATTTAACATCAGCAGAATACACATTCTCCTCAAGCACACGGAATGTCTTCAAGATAGGTCATATGACAGACTACCAAACAAGTCTTAACAAATTTAAGAAGATGGAAATTATATCAAGTATCTTTTCTGATCACAGTGATATGAAACCAGAAATCAATAAAAGGAGAAATCTTGGGAGATGATTTTTTTTTTTTTTGGAGAGGTTTTCGCAATAGGGTGCGTGCGCTCGCCAGACAGACAGAGAGAGACATAGAGACAGAAAGCGAGAAATCACCCCCCAGGGAGGGTGGTCATGCCGCAATCCCTTCTCCTCCATTCTCCTCTCGGGATCTTGGGCACGCACGCACACACGCCCGGCATGAGTTTAAGCCACCGGATCTGGGACGCGAATCATGGTCGACTACATGGGAGTCCAGCGACATAGCCATTATGCTAACTGCTGGTTCCCTTGGGAGATAATTTTATTTTGGATATAAATCACAAAGCATAGGCAACAAAAGCAAAAATAAACAAATAGGATTACATCAAGCTAAAAATATTTTGTATAGCAAAGAATGAATCAACAGAATGAAGAGATAACCCACAGAGGTAAAGAAAATATTTCCAAATTATATATCAGATAAAGGGTTAATATAAAATATATATGTAAAGAACTCAATAACAAACAAAAAAAACCACCCTATTTAAATATGGGCAAAAGACATAAATAGATATTCCTCAAAAGACATACAAATGGCCAACATATACAAAAAAAAATACTCAACATCACTAATCCTCAGGGAAATCACAATGGGATTCCACCTCACACCTATTAGAATGACTATTATCAAAAAGAAGAATTTCAAGTGTTAGTAAGGACTTGGAGAAAAGTCAACCTTGGAATACTATTTTTTTTCACTTCTATGACCCATTTCCTATCTATAAGTCATTATTGTCATATATTAGGTTGTAAATTTCCGGCATGCTTTTTAGACTTTTGTACACACACACACACACACACACACACACACACACGTGCTATTTTTTACATACAGGCAGATATACCATCACTTAGTGACACTGGATTTATTTCTGGGCTGTCCATCTTGCGCCCTTGGTTGATATGTGTTTATGCCAGTACCATGCTGTTTTGATTACCATAGCTTTAGTATATTTCAGTATTAAGTATCATGATACCTCCAGCTTTGTTCTTTTTGCTCATAACAGGTTACTTCTAGCTGGTAGAGAGGAGTGGAGGAGGACTTTTCACTTTTGGGTCATTATTACTAATGCTTTATGAATACAACTTAAATATTGTATATAGTCTGCTGCAGTAAGGCATAACACCTAGATGCTATCATTGAGAAGACTGATAGGTTGCTTATGTAAAAATATTATGCTGTATCAGCCAGGGCTTAATCAAAGAAGCAGAACCAGAACGGAAATAAATATGAATACAAATATATGAGGGGACTTCAAAAAGTTTGTGGAAAAATGAAAATAAAGCACAAGTTTATTTTGGTGCAAAAAATTTTTTTGAAACTCATACACATATATAAACATCCTGGATCTTTATTTTCTTTTGGGAGCAATTTAAGGTTTTTTTAGTTTGTTTGTTTAGTTTGTTCATTTTAAATGTTTTCAACTGATTAAATCAGGTTCACTCAGGTTATTTAGGATAATTTCCCTTATTTAAAGTTGGTTGAGTTGGGCCAGCTCTGTGGCCTGATGATTAAGGCAACCAGACTCCACATAGTTGACCATGTAATTCAAATTCTGGACTTGGTGACTTGAAAATTACGCTAGGTATGTGTGTCCCAAATCCTGGCATGGTGGAGAAATGGAGGAGAAGGGATTGCAGGGCTATCATGCCCTGTGGGAGGAGTTGTCTAGCTTTCTCTGTCAAGCTCGTGTACCCGCTGGTGAATCTGAAAAAAAAAAAAAGTAAAAAGTCAACTGAGTTATTTCCTCCATATATTGACTATTACAACCTTTCCTCTTTTTTTCTTTTAATCCATGATAGAAAATTCACGCATGAGCATCTGAGCAAGTGAGCGAGGGAAAG
>NW_006159969.1:987468-1020314 GCF_000334495.1 Tupaia belangeri chinensis | reverse complement strand
GTCTTATCACACCACAATACCCGTCCCCCAGACCTCCAGCTCATCAGGATCTTGGGTGCTCCCATGCCTACTCTATCATAGCTTTCCAATTCTACCTCCCCACCCCCCACTGTCTTAAATGGAAACTGAAGGAGAAAACAAAACAAAACAAAAAAAGACCAAACCAAACCCAACAAAACAAAAGCCCCAACAAATAGTAATTTTACTAAGTTGCTTTTAGCCAACCAAACAAAAATAAACAAAAATCCCCAACCGTCCTCTTATTTTTTATTTGCATGTAAATGGGGAAGATTTTGAATTGCCTGCCACACATTTTTCTAAAATGAATCAGAGCAGGATGAAGTACTTGCTTAGTCTTTGATGATAATGAGTATGTGTCTATAAAACAATTCTCAGGAAGAGCACATTTCTCCCGAGTTGTTAGTTAGCTCATATTGTGTGTTTTAAGAATTTTCTTTCAGATTTAGATCAGCTGAAACTACTTTTTAAAGGCATGTATATGTGATGTTAGTTATTAGTTTGTGTCCACTAAAACTCAGTGAAAAATAACCACGCTCAAGTCTGGAGTCTTCATGCAGACTATCAGTTTCACGCTTAGTCATAGTCAGCTTCACACGTAGATGCCACTGAAAGAAGCAGGGCCAACTTTTCCAGGAAAATGGGACTCCTTATGTTCACAGACATTCTCTGCTAATACCTGAGCCCCCATGCCTCGGGTGGAGATCTCACCAAGAAGACTGATGGGCAGCTTCCAGGGGAAAAAAAGGAGGGAGGGGCAGGATGTGGTCTTGATGATTCAGAAATGGCCCCCCTTCTGAGCTCTTCTGAGTCAGCATGTAACCACATGGCCCCACATGGTGCAGTATGGCTCTGGGATGAGCTGTCATACCAGGACCTCCCTGCCTGCTTTCATTTAAGCACTTGGTGATTTTCTGAAACTCAGTTTGTCATATGAGTAGTTTTATTCTGTCTCTGTACATCAGACAGCAATATTTTTTTTTTCAGTTTTCTGAGAAGTGATATGGACACAAGAAATATTGTTGAACTTGTTTGCCTCCCTAGATCTTTAAAATAGTAAGGTAACATCATGCATCTGAAGACAGTCTAGCATCATTGTTGAGGCCCTGAATGCTGGAACCAAGCAAACTGGGTTCAAATGTCTGCTTGCCACCTTCTAAATTCATAATTTTTTAAGTGCCTGTGTGTCACTTTCCACCCCGGGGCATGTATGAATAGTGTGATCGTTCTGTGGTTGGTGCAGTGGAACAGAGGGCCATCTTTGCTGGTAGTGCCCTTGGCAGGAGTTACAGCGAGCTCCATCAGATCAGTGGCAATTTTGTTGGTGACTGTGTCTGGGCTATAAGCCTGGCAGTGTGGCAGAGTAGATCACACTGCCAGTGCTGGGCAATAAAGCTGTGTTTTCCTACTGGACTAGCTTCATGACTGGATTCAAGGTATAGCTCATGGTTACAGTCTTCAACCTGCCATCCTGGCAATTCTGGGAGTTATGCAATAATCTTTTAAATACATTCCCTTTGGGCTGGCTCTGTGGCCTGGTGGTTAAGGTAGCTGGTTATCACATGGCCAACTGCATAGTTTGAGTCCTGGCCCTGGCTACTTGAGAAATATGCAGAGCATGTGCGTGTATGTGCCCAAAATCTGGAAAGGAGGGAGAAATGGAGGAGATGGGATTGTTGTGTGATCATGCCCCATGGGGAGTACTTTCTCTTCTCCCATTCTCTCTACCTCTGGTGAGTACATGTTCCATCTAGCAAAAATAAATAAATGTATAAATGAAATAATAAGAATAATAATACATTTCCTTTTGCTTAAAACAAACTTTTGGTTTCTATAGCTAAGGATAGTGACTGATGCAGAGACCTTGGGAAAATTTACTTTTTTATCTGTAAAGTAGCTTAATAGTATTTATCTCTTAGGGCTATTGGGAGACCTAGATATGTTAACACATGCAAACACTCAGTATGGTATCTGGCACATAGCATATAAAATATTAGCAATTATTATTAATAATTTGTTGGACATAGGAAGAACATTGGACTGTATATAGTAAGAGTAAATCTTGATATCAGAAGGGCCTCACCATTTGTCTTAGGGTAAGGAAAGAGCTTGGAGTCTTAAAAATTAGAGATTGTTGTATGTTAATATCAAGATTCAAGGGTTTTTTTTCTTTTTGGAGAGGTTTTTGCTATAGGGCGCGTGCGCTCGCCAGACAGACAGACAGAGAGAGACAGAGAGACAGAAAGTGAGAAATCGCTCCCCAGGGGGGATGGTCACGCCGCAATCCCTTCTTCTCCGTTCTCCTCTTGGGATCTTGGGCACGCATGCGCATGCGCCTGGCGTGAGTTTGAAGTCACCGGGTCCAGCACGTGAACCGCGGTCGACTACGTGGGAGTCCAGCGACATAGCCATTACGCTCACTGCTGGTTCCCAAGATTCAAGTATTTTTAAATGCAAGTACTCAAGTATACTTTTAAAGCCATTAGGGGTTTTTATGGTTCACAACTTTATGCTTGGTTGACTTAAGTAACCAGATATCTTTTGTTCTATTTATTTAAATTTAACATATGAACTGAAAAGTCTACAAATCTTGAGTTTTCAGTTTGATTACCACACAAAGGAAGACACTGAACATTACCAGCACTGCAGAGGCCTACCCTGTGCTCCTGTCCCTGTTGTTACTGCCTACAATAGTAACTGATACACAGACTTCTTCTTTTTAATAGATAATTAATTAATTAATTTTTGTTATTTTTCAGTTTGACCAGAGAAAGACAGAGAAAGGGAAGGTTAGAAAGCAAGCCACCAGGTCCAGGACTTGAACCATGACTGGCCATGTGGGAGTCCAGTGCCCTGACTACCACCCCAACTTGCTGGCTTCTATTACCACACAACAGTGTAGCCTTTTTTGAACTTTATATAAATGAGCTTATATAGTACATACTCTTTTTGTTGCTAAATGTTATGTTTGAGATTTATCCGTGTCATTACACATAGAAATGATTTTCTTCATTGCTGTATAATATTCTATCCATATATTAATATGTCTGTATTATATTGTTAGTGGACATTTGAATTGATACTAGTTTGGTGCTATTGAGAATAATGTTCTGAGAATATGTTATCAGTCAGATTTTTATGCATATATGTTTGTATTTGTTTGA
Organism: Tupaia belangeri chinensis; assembly: GCF_000334495.1. Classification (NCBI taxonomy): domain Eukaryota; kingdom Metazoa; phylum Chordata; class Mammalia; order Scandentia; family Tupaiidae; genus Tupaia; species Tupaia belangeri. The sequence goes on along the minus strand of NW_006159969.1, from coordinate 1,017,132 downwards.
TTTATATCTACAAGTTGGACTGCAAATTTTCCAAAGTAGTTCTACTGATTTTACACTCCCACAAGCATCCTAGAGTTTCTGTTGCTCTATAGCTTCACTGACATTTGGTATTTTCAACCTTTTCAATTCTAGCCATTCTGGGGTATGTGTAAAGATGTCCTATTTTGTTTATAATTTTAATTTTCCTGATGACTAAAATGATATTAAGCACCTTTTCATGTTCATTGGCGATTTGGATATCCTCTTTTGAAAAAAAAATAGTTTACATCTTTTGCCCTTTTAGAAAAAAAAATTTTCTTTCCTTCCAGATTTATAAGAGATATTTACATAGTTATATAGAAATGAGGTATTTGTGTGATTAAAATACGTCAAATATCTCCTCCCAACTTTACATCTTGTATCGTTGTCTTAATGGTGTTGCTCCTTCTCCCTTCTCTTCTCTTCTCTTCTCTTCTCTTCTCTTCTCTTCTCTTCTCTTCTCTTCTCTTCTCTTCTCTTCTCTTCCCTTCCCTTCCCTTCCCTTCCCTTCCCTTCCCTTCCCTCCCCTCCCCTCCCCTCCCCTCCCCTCCCCTCCCCTTCCCTCTTCTCTCCTCTTCTTTCTTTTCTTTTTTTCTTTTCTTTTCTTTTCTTTTCTTTTCTTTTCTTCTTTTATTTCTTTTCTTTCTTCTCTTTTTTTTTCTTTTCTTTCTAAGGCAGAGTCTCATCATGTAGTAATCCTACCTCAGCCTCCAAGTCAAGACAGTGGTGTACACCACTAAACCAGTTCCTTTTTAGACAGGGTCTTGCTATGTTGTACAGCCTCCTGCCTTAGCTTATCAAGTCTTGGATCACAGGTGCATGCTACCACCCTCAACCTTTAGGTTGGGCCAGGACTCAAACCTGGATCTCCCATGTGGTCCTAGCCCCTGTTAAGAACAGCATCTTAGCAGCATGTACCAATGTAGCTGGGCTTTAAATAATGTCTTTCGATGAAAAAGTTTAAAATTTTAATAAGTCCATATGATCAGTCATTCCTATTATGGTTAATGCATTTTATTTTTATTTAATAGACTTAATTTTTACATCATTTTAGAAAGCAGCTTAGGTTTATAGAAAAATTGAGCAGAAAGAACAAGTTTTCATATATTTCTCCCAAACCCCAGTTTCCTCTATTATTTATGAATCCTATTGGTATGATACATTTATTATAATTGAGAAACCAATATTGATACATTGTAATGAACTAAAGTCCATAGTTTACATTAGGGTTTACACTTACATTTTGGGGTTTTGACAAATGCATAATGTTATATATTCACCATTAAAATATACAGAATAGCTTCACTGTCCCCCCAAATCCCCTCTGTTCTATATATTTATTTCCTCACCTGTCAAAACGCCATGTAGTGGTTACTTAAATGTGTTGATTTGATTGAATTAAAGAATTCCCAGATAGCTAGTAAAACATTGTTTCTGGACGTATTTGTGAGAGTTTGTGGAGAGGACACTGGCTTTGAATCAGAAGACCGAGTAAAGAAGATCTACCCTCACTAACAGAGGCAGCGTTATCCAAGTTATTAATAAGCCAAATAAAACAAAAAGGTGAAAAAAGAATGAATTCTCATTTTCCAGACAGCATATCATAGGATTTCTTGGCTTTCATAATTCTGCAAACCAAATACCATTATAAATCTCCTCCTACATTTCTTAATATATCCTATTGGGTTTGCTTCTCTGGTGAACCTGTCTTAGGGCATCTGAGAGAAATAGAACCAATATGATGTCTGTAGATACACAGAGGGGATTTGTTAGAATTAAGTCAAGTGATTATAGTAACTGAGAAGTCCCACTGTAGGTTGTCTGTTAGATGGAGATCCTGGAGTTCTGGTACTGCTGCTCTGTCCAAGTTCAAAAGCCTCAGAGGAAGGAAGACAATAATTTCACTTTTCGTTGGAGGCTAAAGGCCCAATAACTTGGGACGGGACTGGTGGCAGTACTGGTACAAGTCCTGGAGTACAAAGACAGGTGAGACTTGAGTTCTGATGTCCAAGGCAGAGCAGGAGTCCACCCTGTTCTCTCAAAAGAGACCAGTTTGCCCTCTCTACTTGTTCTCATTGGCACCCTTGGTGATTGGATGGTGCCCACCCACATGGAGGGTAGATCACCCCACTTACTAACTCAGATTCACATATTAATCTCCTCTAGAAGCACCCTCACAGACATCACCAGAATAATGTTTTATCAGGTGTCTGAGCATTCCTCAGTTCAGTCAGGTTGACATCACTCTAATACACCCTGGCAACCACCATCTTTTTAGTGTCTCTATGATTTTGCCTTTTAGACTGTCATATAGTTGGTCACATGTAGCCCTTTTAATTGGCTTTTTTCACTTGGCAATATACATTTAATGGTCTTCTCTGTTCGTTTTTGGCTCATTTCTTTTTATTGTTCAATACTATTCCATTGTAGGGTAGTATTGAAGTTTGTTAATCCACTTACCTGTTGAAGAACATTTTTGTTGCTTCCAATTTTTGACAATTATGAATACAGATCCTGTAAACATTCATGTATAGATTTTTGTGTAGATGTAACTTTAACTCATTTGAGCAAATACATAGGAGTGTGATTGGTGGGTTGTGTGGTAAGACAATGTTTAGCTTTGACAAAAAAAATTCAGGTCTTCCAAGTGTTTGTACACTTGCATTTCTACCATCAATGAATGAACTAGATGAAAACATTTGTACATACGTATACATACACATGCACACACACACAAACACACATATATGTATGCATATATATACATATGTGTGTGTGTGTATATATATATATACGTGTGTGTGTGTATATATATATATATATATATATATATATATATGAAACTTGACCCCTCTTTCACACCATTTATACAAATAAATTCAAGTTAAATTGAAAGACAATCCATAAAGCTTCCAGAAGATAACACAAGAGAATATCCTGTTTTAAATTTTTCTCAAAGTATTAATGTAAGAGAATGAAAAGAGAAGGCATAAACTTGGGGGAAATATTTATAAAACACATCTCATCAAGGTTTTTTCTTAAATTTTTTGCCAGAGAGCATATGTGTTTGCTAAAGAGAGAGAGAAAGAAGGAAAGGAGAGAGAGAGAGAGAGAGAGAGAGAGAGAGAGAGAGAGAGAGAGAGAGAAAAAACACACGCCCCCGTGGGGGGGCATATGTGTTTGCTAAAGAGAGAGAGAAAGAAGGAAAGGAGAGAGAGAGAGAGAGAGAGAGAGAGAGAGAGAGAGAGAGAGAGAGAAAAGAAGCATGCCCCCATGGGGGATGGTCACACTGCAATCTTTTCTCTTCTATATCTCCTTTTGGGGTCTTGGGCATTCATACTCAAAAACCCAGTGCATTTCTTAAGCTGCCTGGTCCAAAGTTTGAATCATGCAGCCAGCCATATGGAATCCAGCTGCCTTAGCCACCATGCCATGGGCTGGCCCTGCAAGAAACTCTTAAAATGCAACAAGAAAAAAAAAAAAAAAGTAACCCAGTTACTGGGTGGGCAAAAGGTCTGAACAGACACCCCATCAAGGAGGATGTATGCTAGCAAATAAAATATAAAAAGATGTCCAACATCATATGCTGCTAGGGAATTTCAGATTACAACAAGATATCACTACAAAACTATTAGAATGGTTACAATCCAAAACACTGACAAGACCAGATGATGACGAGGCTGAAACAATTTATCCCTCCTAATTTATTAAAAAGACCATCCTTTCCCCACTGCATCAAAGTAGAATTGTTGTTGAAAATCAAGTATGTACAGAGTCTATTTCTGGACTGGATTCTATCCTCTTTCCTGTGCCAGTATCTCACTCATTTAGTTACCGTAGCGTTAATAAACTTGGGTAGCTGTTAGCTAATCTTTTCGACAATTCCTTTGGCTATTCTTGATCCTTTGTATTTTCATATAGAGTTTAGAAGCTGTTTGCCAATTTCCACATACACAGACAAACAAAAAGACCTGCTGAGAACATGATCTTTGCTTTGAATCTGCTGATCAACATTCACAAACTTTTTGAGAACTCAGGATTCTTTCATTCTCTTAAAATTATTGAGAACTCCAAAGAACTTTTATGTGCAATGTATCTATTGATATTGACCATAATAGAAACATTGACCCTGAGAAAATTAAAAAAATATTTATTGATTTAATGAAAAATAATGATTATAGGAGGCAGCAGGTTAAGGCACTCAAGTCCCACATGGTCAACCATGGTTTGAGTCCCACATCTGGTTGCTTGAAAATCATATGAGACATGTGTGCCCAAAATACCAAGAGAAAAATGGAGAAGCGATTGCAGCATGGTTTCCCCATGGAAGTGATTTCTTACTTTCCTTCTCTCTGTCTTTCTCTAGAAAAGGTACACACACTATGACAAATACCAAAAAAAAAAGTATGTAAATAATATATTTTGAGAGATAGTTATATTTTCTAAACAAATATATTTAATGCATTACATTTAAAAATGTGTTTAATGTTCAGTTTAATAAAGGACACCTGGATTCTCATATTGCTTCTGTATTGTTTCTGTAGTGATATGTGGTTTTCATTGAAGTATACTAAGAAAATCTGCCTGCAGATATATGTGTAATTAAAAGGAGAAAAATACTTCAATTTTTTTTAAAAAAATGATGAATGTTCTTCTTTGATGCTTCAATGAAACATAAAAAATGGTGGTTCCTTAATGTTTATTTGCAATGTTTAATATTCTTTGAAAATAGATTTTAATTCCTTGGCACTATTCTTTATTTTTTCAAAATATTAATAAAATCTATTTGAAAGTTGGTGTTTGATAACCCCATTATCTGGACTGTCCATGGTTCTGTTGTGTTTTATTTATTTATTTATTTATTTAAAGTTTATTTATCTATTTCTTCATGAGCAAGAGACTGGAAGAGAAAAAGAGAAAGCGAGAGGTAGAACCCACAATAGGGTACTGACCTTGCAATCATCTCTCAGCCCTCAGTCAGCCCTGGATCATGGACGGGTGTTGCCCATGACCTCAGGAGGTCTCCAGACTTGAACTAGGAAACTCCTCATGTGAGAGTCCCTTGTAGAAGGTGGCATTTTACTGCTGTGCCATCGTCTAGCCCCTGTCTTTTTTTTTTTTCTCTTGAGCTTTGTTCATTTGGCCCTATTTCTTGGTATACTTAGTTCCTTTTTGCTGACTATTAGAAATTTATATGAAAAAGAGTGAAGTGTCTCTGGATGATGCAATCTTATCCAGAGTGTTTTGTTATTTTTTTTATTCCCCTAGAAGGTTTATAGAGTATTTGCAGAACACTTTAATCTTGTTAGGGATTTTCCATTTCTGGATGGTCCTTATTCCTGGGGTATATTCCATTCAGTGCTTTAACTGGAAGCCTGGAGTGTTTTCTAAGGCCTCTTTTCCTTGGTGGTCCCTGAATTCTAATTTTTGTTTCCTTGGTACCATAGGATTGCCTAAATCTCTGCTTAACTTTTTAGATTCCTAAAAGCTGCTTTCTGCTGCCATCTCACACCACGTATGCCCATCTTAGAAATCAGGAAATGCATGCAGAATGTTGGGATAGTTTTATGTAATTCTTTTTTTTTTTTGAGAGGTTTTTCGCTATAGGGTGCGTGCGCTCGCCAGACAGAGACATAGAGACAGAAAGCGAGAAATCACCCTCCAGGGGGGATGGTCACACTGCAATCCCTTCTCCTCCATTCTCCTCTCAGGATCTTGGGCACGCACGCACACGCGCCCGGCGTGAGTTTTAAGCCACCGGGTCCGGGACACGAACCGCGGTTGACTATGTGGGAGTCCAGCGACATAGCCATTACGCTAACTGCTGGTTCCCTAGTTTTATGTAATTCTTGTGTCTTCTGGATCTAAACCTTTTATACTGGGCCTTCATTTCTCTCCTGTGTGTTCACAGGATAATATGAAAAGAATAATACATGGCCCAGCCTCTGCGGTAGCTTAGTGAGCCACAGAGCTAGGAGCTACACCGCTGACCATAGGTTCAGCTTCGGGCCTTGTTGGCCTGAAATCTGATGGGTACCTGCATATGCCCAAGATCAGATGAGCTGAATGAAGGGTGAGGGAAACGGGACTGTGGTGTGATGAGACCCTGTTGAGGATGTTTCTTTCTCTCTACCTTCCTCTCTCTCCTGTGTGCATATATCCTCTCTATCATGAATAAACAGAAATAAATAAACTTAAAAAGGTTAAAAAGAAAGAATAATACAATGCAATTAGATAAGATGTATTCTAGTAGGCAAATATATTTGAATATTATGAAACTTATCAATGTTGTTCATTGATGCTTTAAAAATCAGTAATTATGGGTCAACAGGTGGCATGGTGGTAAAGGTGCTGGACTCCCACATGGATAACTGCAGTTTGAATCAGACCTGGTGGCTTGAGAATCATACAAGGCACGTGTGCGTGTGTGCCCAAAATCCTAGGAGAAGAATGGAGGAGAAAGGACTGCAGAGTGGCCATTCCCCGAGAGGGTGGGGGAATGATTTCTCATTTTCCCTCTCATTATCTCTGTCTCTCACTCTCTGGAGAGTGCACATGCCCTATAGCAAAAAGAAAAACCTTTATAAGAACATTAATTATTTATAATTAGATTTTTTTGTAAGTCATAACTTGATAATTATCTTTTTTTTTTTTTGAGAGGTTTTTGCTATAGGACGCTTGTGTTTGCCAGAAAGACAGAGAGAGATAGAGAGACAGAAAGCAAGAAATTACCCCCCAGGGGGATGACCACACTGCAAACCCTTCTCCTCCATTCTCCTCTTGGGATCTTGGGCACGCACGCACATGTGCCCGGCATGAGTTTAAGTCACCGGGTCTGGGATTCAAACTGCGGTCAACTACATGAGAGTCCAGCAACATAGCCATTATGTCAACTGCTGACCCGATAATTACCTTCTTAACAGGATAAAAAAAATCTAATTATCTATACCAGGGATTGGCAAATACAGCCTGTGGTCAGTCACCTATTTTTCTAAGTTTTATTAGAACACAGATGTGCCCGTTCATTTACATTCAGTCTAAACCTGCAGTCCAGGCAGGGCTACATTGTTGCAACAGAGGCTTTATGGCCCAGAGCATAAAATATAATTCTTTGTCCCTGTAAGAAAAAGTTTGCTAACCCTTCATCTATTCTGTCGTAGGCAGGTTCCTCATTTATAAATTGGGGATAATATTACCTACTTCATTGGGCTGTTATAAGGAGTAGTGAAATAATTTTCTATCATTTTACATATATGTGTATATATTGTGTTTATATACACACAAATAATATTATTCTTGTTAATATCAACATTGAAAGGGAGTCAAATGGAGGGACCGAGTAATGGTTATTTCATTTCTTTCTTTTCCACTAAAATGTTTTATGGGTATGCTAGGGTGATGACAGGTATGTTAGAGTAGTTAGGTTAAATCAAGAAGTAACAATGATTTTATAAACACAAGAATCACAATCTGGGCTCCTGTGATAGAAAAAACATCACATATTGCACAGAGAAGATATTTTTCTTTAGTTTTGATCATGGAAAAAGAAATCTCTAGACCAACAGAATTGGAGGAATTATTGATTGATTATTTGGTTCAGGCCATTGCTTAGACAGGTACATTCATAAGTTACTTAGAACAGATTAACTTTCAAAAATCTTCTGAGACATTTTGCTGTTTTCTGCTATTTTTTCTCCTTTTATATCAGTAAATTCTTCCTGTATCCCAATAAAACATCTCTAGAATTACATTTGGGTCTCTTTGTTCTTTTTCTACTCTGAATTCCTGGAGACCAAATAACCACGATTCTCTGTAAAATCCTGTAGATGACTTGACAAGAATCATCAAGCCTCACTTGAGTTGGCTCTAGAATGAATACTTCTAGTATTTTTCACAGGACCTGATCTATCCTTTTAGATTTCTACTCACTTTTTTTTTTGGAGAGGTTTTTGCTATAGGGCGTGTGCGCTCGCCAGACAGACAGAGAGAGACATAGAGACAGAAAGCAAGAAATCACCCCCCAAGAGGGGATGGTCATGTCGCAATCCCTTCTCCTCCATTCTCCTCTCGGGATCTTGGGCATGCACGCACATGCGCCTGGCGTGAGTTTTAAGCCACCGGGTCCGGAATGCGAACCATGGTCGACTACGTGGGAGTCTAGCGACATAGCCATTACGCTAACTGCTGGTCCCTAGATTTCTACTCACTTCTATAATGTGATGGCCAAAATTGTACATTTAAAATTTTTATTTAGCTTTCTCTGCCATCGTGGCGTGTGCGGTCCACTTGAAAGTCTTCTCACAAGACTTTTAGAATCAAGCAGTTTCTAGCCAAAAAACAGAAGCAAAATCGTCCTATTCCCCAGTGGGTTAGAATGAAAACTGGTAATAAAATCAGATACAACTCCAAGAGGAGACACTGGAGAAGAACCAAGCTGGGTCTATGAGGAACTGGACAGGATATGACACACATACTTATGCTGTACCAAAGTCACTATGGTCTTGCCACATCAAGCTGAAAATGGTCACCACTGCCTGGACACTTGTGTTTATTGGGAAAAAAAGGATATTTCTCCTTGTTTCTAAGTTCTGCATTGGTAGGTTGGTTCAGTAATAAATATGTGAGACCTTTAAAAGAATTTTATTTAGTACTTTTAGTCTGATAGTTGGACTGGGCCATATAGTGCCCATCTAGTAAAACATCTTAACCTACAGACTAGAAAATTTATGGTCAGAAATTTAAAGTGATTCAATCAAGATTATGTTTGTTTGTAGTAGAGTCCAATGTACACATCATACCTACTTATTTGACATTCTTTTATGCATTCATAATTCCTTAATTCAATAATGGTTACATGAGTTTGTTCCATTGTTTCACAGGTCTGGGGGCTAGAAGTCCAAAGTCAAGGTGTTAACAGGTTTATGCTCTGTAGACCTGAAATCTGTAGAGGAGCATCCTTCCTTATTTTTTCCTAGTTTCTGGTGCTGGCCATTAATTCTGAATTCTGCAGCTTGCAGGTGTATCACTCCAATTCTCCTCCATTGTCATGTGGTATCCTCTCTATGTACCTGTGCCTGTATTTCCCTCTACTTGTAAGGCCATACTGGATTAGAGCCCACTCCAGTGACCTCACCTTAATTTGATTGTATCTGCAAAGACTTTATTTTGAATAAGATCACATTCACAGGTAACGAGAGACTTCAACATATCCTTTTTGGGAATATAATTCAATCCCTAACAGGATCTGTAATGGACATCCATTCAACCTCACCTACTATGTAGAGGTAATGGGTTTAGGTGGGAAAAGATTGAACCCTCCCTTCAGGTCTACCTGCCCCAGTTTTAGAGGTGGGCCCTGAATGGGGCAAGTCAATTAGGATATTTCATTTCCTTCCCTATCATAATTGGTTCTTGGACATCATGGGATCCAGGACCAGGCCAATCAGCATTTGGGATTTTCAGGATCACAATGACTGGTATAGGCGTGTTCAGACAGTGAAGATCAGGGAGTTGTTCTATTGATAGGGGGAGCAGTTTTCTCTCCTTGTGAATAAGGCCATATGTAGCTCAGCTTTTGGTGGCAGCCATCTTATGGTCATAAGGGAAGCCAGCATAGCCAGCATAAGGATGAAGCTCCCAGTTGTAGGAAGACAGAGCTGAGAGAATCATACTCAAATTAGGATCTGAAGCTCTGGCCTTTTCAGTAATAAGCCAGTAAAAGCTTAATTGCTAAAGCTATAATTGAATTTCTGTCTTCTTATTGCCAGAGGCTACCTATGGAATAGCCCCAAGATATCCAGGATTCTGACAGATCTGTGTGTCAGGAAAAGAGTTTGAGCTGAGATGTAGATTTTTTAATAAATGCACAGACACTAGTTGAAATCATGTGTGTGCGTATGCACAGGGTGGGGAAGAGGGGTTACCCAGGGAGAACATTAAATGAAAACAATCCAGATGTTGCAGCAACTGTCTCCATCAGAGGACATCATGAAGAGAACTAATGCATGCTGAGTATCTTCTAGTTGCCAGGATTTTACTGACATTGAGGCAATAATTTAAGTAACATTACTATGAACACTATAAACAAGGTGATTGTACCTATATTTTATAGTTGAAGCTAGAAGATGTTAACTAAATTGTTTACAATGAATAACAATAATTTCTGAGGACATTATGTAATCTGTAAGTAGTGAATGCCACTTCCAAATATCAGTTAACTCTTTTGTAACCAGTTGAATGGCAGAGCTGTTTCTATTATCACTGTAAGGATGGGAAACAGGCAGAGTAGCTTAGAGTCTGAGTGTGGGCCTTGGGGGTCAGCATGTGGCATGGTGGTTAAGGCACTGGACTTCCACATTGCTGACCATGGTTCAAGTCCTGGACCTGGGGGCTTGTTTTTTCACCTGGTCTCTCTCTCCCTGTCTCTCTTCAGTAAGGGCACATCCCCAATAGCAAAAATTTAAATAATAATAATAAATAAAATAAAATAAACAATAAAAACAAACAGTTTGGGCTTTGATCTATATGCAAATCTGCACTCAGCCCTTTGTATTTGTTTAATGGGAAATTTATTTTATCTTCCTAAACTAGTTTTCTTACCTGTAAAATGACAATAAGAATATCTAAATAGGATTGTTATAAGGATTAAATGAGATAATATATATAAGATTTTAGCAGATTGCCATGTGAGGGTACAGTAAATATTAGTTTTTATAAGTATCACCTCAAGTGAGTATTAAAGCCAGGACTTTTTTGGACTCATCTATTGTCCAACTTAATATTGTCAAGTATTAGGGTAGTGTATAGGCTTGAGATGAGCAAGAACACATAGAGTACAAGGAAAGTGAGTTAACAAAGACTAATTAAGAATAAGTAAGTAAGATTCTTTGGGCCAGGCAATTCAGTACTGGCAACATAAATACCTATAAGTATGAAAAAGAAATGATCAAGAGTTGGTATTTTTGCTGGTTTGCTTCAAAAATACCAATAAATAAACAGTGATGCAATGAGCAATTATTTTTTAATCTGGTGACTGTGCATAATTTTAATTGGATCAGAGAAAACTGAATACATAGGTTGGAGACTGGATATGGGTTGAGGGGGAATGAGGGCTTTCTCCAGGGTGGTAGAAGGAACAGAAGAAAGGCAGAGATTTCAGAGGCATCATGAAAGAAGATGCAGACTCAGCGAAGTACAGCGAGTCTATCAGGAGCCAGGAACCATGCTAGGAACCTGTGTAGTCTTCTTGGTTTGAAGATGAGGAACTGCAGATATGTGAGATGAAGTGATTTCCTTAGAGACACAGAACTGTAACAGAGATAACCTTGGGTCCTAATTCCAAGGTCAGTAGTTTCGGCTTTTTTTTTTTTTTTTTTTTTTTAATGCCAGAGGGTGATTGCATACTAGAGAGAGAAAAAGAGAGAGAGAGACAGAAAGAGAGAAAGACCCTCAATGAGATGAAGTCACACCATGATCTTTTTTCCTTGAATTCTCTTTCCCACAGGATCCTGGGCATGCTGGCATAGGTGCATCTGGCATGTTTTTCAAGCCATCAGGGCAAGGGATGGAATCTGGGTTGGCTATGTAGGATTCAGTTCCTCTGAGCAGTGTTTAACCACTATACTACAGTGCTGGCCTCTCTTGGATGAAGTGATTAATTTGACATGGAAACTGATGAGAGGAGGAATCAAGATGATGGTGGGTTTTCCAGTTGCATAACTGAGAGCATGATGATATTATGAGAAAGTCAAGACACGTACAGGCACATGAGTACATGCACATACATGCAGTACCATTATCTCAGTTATGACTTGAATTTTTCTCCCTAGAACTTCTATGTTGGAACCTAATGCCCGATGTAATATTACTAAGAGGTGGGGGTCTTTTGAGAACTTATTAATGGATTTGGTGCCCGTATGGAAGAAGTAGAAAGGAGTTATCTATCTCCTACCACGTGAAGATACAGTAAGAAGTGCCGCCTATGAGGCGCCTATGTCTCACCAGACATCTACTGTTCTAGAGCCTTAATGTCAGACTTCCCATCCTTTAGAACCATGAGAACTAAATTTATTGTTTTAATGTACCCAGTCGAAGGTATTTTGTTATAGCAGCCTAAAATAGAGACTCTCAAATACCTAACACCCACATACATTCCCTAATTGATATCTCTACATCTTATATCTGACACTAATATTGTAAACTAAATTCATAGAGTAAGTTCCTACTGAGAAGTAAATACAGACAAATATAGTAAAGGTATATGCCCAGTCTTCATGGAGCCTTTACCAAGTTGTAGCACTGCGAGTAAAGGGTTTGCATCCATCATGCTATTTGATCAGTAACCTTGTGAGATTCTGATGAAGTGAGTTTTCTTATTATATCCATTTTACAAGTAGGGAAATGAAGAGACATGGAAAGATTGCACAATATCAACCATGATGTTGAAAGCTGGCATTGTCTTTCAGATGGAAATTGGAAGCGTAAGCACATTCTGTTTTGTTTCGCCCAGTTCCTATCTTTGGGATATGTAGGTGCTACATACCATGGTTCGTGGGCAATGCAGATAAGCAAGTCTCATCTTTCTGCATTGACGAGCCAGTGACAAAATGACCATTATGACCATTGTGTATGTTTGTATGGCGTATTTTAGAACTTTACCTGTTCTAAACATATTGTTGAATAAATGCATCAAAATTCTGTAATAGATGGAGTTGCTCCTTGCTAGTATTTCCTGTTCATTCTTCCTAGTACGGTTTACATTTGCCACTTGTCCACCTCTTCCTCTCCATTCTTTCTTTTATCTTTCTTCCCCTTTTGGACTACGTCCATCGACTTTTACTAAAACCCCAGGGTAGAGCTATAAAAAAGAGGCACTCCACCCCAGTCCTGTGCATCTTCTCCCTCCACCTCTAAAATTGAAACCCTCACAGGCCATGCCTTATGGACCTCTGGACACCCCAGTACGGAATATAATGCTCTTTTACTTAGAGGATGGAATCACGGCCCATCTATTTGGACTTGTTCCTGGAGCCAGAGACAGTTTATTTGAGACCAGTGGAAAATTGACTGCTCTGTCTTCTCTCAGTGGCAAATGACAGAAACCCAGCTCAAACTTAAGAAAAGACTCACCAGAACTAGGAATAATTATAGGTAGAAATGACATCAGATATATGCAAACAAAACAAAACAAAAAGCCAAAAAAATAAAAAAATAAAAACAACCAAAACTCTCTCTCATTCTCTTACTTTCTCTCTCTCTTATTTAGAAAATATTTAACAATAAAAAAAACCTCACCTCCTACTTGCTTAAAGAATAAGCCCTTCATTTCCATTAAGCTTGTATTCAAAGTTCACTTTGTCATTGAGGCCAACTGACCCTCACTTTATCCCACGCCAGAACCTGTCCCCTTAATCCCAGAACTCCTGGTACTTCTACTGTGTTCTGCTTATATATTTTTTTCCCACTTACTACTTCCTAACATACTGTATAATTTATTTATGTCTGTAGTTTTTATTACTTCTCTTGACTAGAGTGTGAGCTCCATAAGGGTAAGGATCTTGTGTTTTGTTCAGTGAGGTATTTTAAGTACCTAGACCACGCTCTGGGACATGCAGATGCTCAGCAAATGTAATTGATTAAATGAATGGGAATCCATTATCTTGGACAAAAAGAAACTCCAATTTGGGTGAACCAAGGACTTTGGTTTTGTGGCTCATAGTTACCATTGAAAATTATATTCTTTCTCTCTTCCTTGCCTGTCATCCTTAGCACTCCAACTCTATTTCTTCATGGTTGCAAGATGGATACTGAGGATTTAGGCATCTCAGGTCAATAAGACAGATGCGGCAGCAGAATGTTAGGTGCTAGCTGCTTCTCATCTACCCCTATTTTTTTGTTTTAATCAGTGAAGAGTCATATACTATTTATTTATTTTTGAAGAGGTTTTTGCTACAGGGCACATGTGCTCGCCAGAAAGAGAGAGAGAGAGAGAGAGAGAGAGAGAGAGAGAGAAAGCGAGAAATCACCACCCCCCAGGGGGGATGGCCACGCCACAATCCCTTCTCCTTCGTTCTCCTCTTGTGATCTTGGGCACACATGCACATGCACCTGGCTGGTCCCGAGTCATATGTTAGTTTTTAAAAGCTATATATATATATATACACACAAACTGCAAGTAAAATAAATGTGTATAATTATATTAGTTTTTAAGATAATCCTTACAAACAAGAATATACATACTTCTTTTTTTTTTTTTTTTCTGAGAGAGAGAGAATTTTTCTTGACATGGTCTCACCATACCATCATCTTTCCCCCAGTCCTTTAGTCAGGATCATAGATGCTCATGGGCCTGCCTAAAGTTATGTTTAGGTCAAATTGGGATCCGAACCTTCAGCCTTCCCATATGGCTCAGTATCAAGCGGCAGTCCTTAATCACCTGTACCACCGCAACTGGACCAGGAATGCATATTTTTAATATCAATTCTTTCAGTACAACAATATGTTTTGGAAGAAATATGTCAGTGTAAATTTATAAAATATGAAGAAACCATTTCTGGGTAGAGTAAGTATAATAATTTGGACATTGCTTTTGATAAGTGTAATACATAAAAAAATTATTTTTAAGAACTCATATTGACTTATTTTGATAACATCTTTAGAAAAAAAAAAGCCATGAGAAAATATGCCATAAGAATGACTAAAGAGAAGGTGTCCTTAAATATATTAAAGGAAGACAAAGTATCTTTAAAAACTGTGAAAATGTATTTAAAGTACAAATTTTCCAGAAAGCATGATGTCGCCAAAATGCATGAGCGACAACTTACACCTTCTTTTGGTCTAACCAATGGAATGCATATTTTGTTTAACTTAGGTCAAATGAATGAAGAAAATGCACTTTTGCTAAGAAATGAAGCAGTGGGAAGGGGTCTGTCGAACTCATTTCATTCTGTTTTGAAAAAATAAAGAGCAGATGATGTGACCGTGTTAAAATCCAATGGAGTATTGGTTGTACTCTTGTTCAACATATGTGCAAGGCTCAGGCTTATAAAATCCAAAGCGAAAATAACTACAAATCACCTTGTTAATCCGTTGGGCATTCCTAGTTGAATTAAGTTTGTCCTTGTTAAAGAAATTATCTTTTTTCCCCCCTCAGGCATGCATGTAAAACAGTTCCTGTCTTGATGTAGGCCTTAGGCAAAAAGTTCAGTGCTCAATTACCTGCTGTCTGAAGTCTAGTGTGCAATAAGTCAGTGAAATATCATTTTAATCAGAAGTCTTGACCCCTGTTCTTCTTTTCCTTTCATAGTCCTGCAAACTATTTGGCATATGAAGGTCTTGACCTGCGAAAACCATCTTGGATAATCATGGCAAGGAAAAGGAAAAATGTAACACCTAGGAGATTTCAGTAAACAGTAGAATCATGCCAACCTAATCTGTGTTAAAATGCTTGGAATGTGGGAGCCGCTGATGATGCCTGTTGTCTGTGTGTCTGACTGAATCCTTTCTTTTCTCAGAGCAGCAAAGCAAAGCCTGGGAACCAGGCCAAATGCCTGCCACTTACCTTAAATTGATCAGCCACTTTGAGATTAAAACCCCTGAAAGCTGCCACACCGTGAAAACAAGGCCTCCTTCACATTAAAGGCAAATTGCGACTTTGGGTTCGCTGTGATCTTTTTTCCATTTTATCCAGTTTTTCACAGTGCACACTTTTTTCCCCCCTTCCCATTTATGCTCCAATGTAGAAGCCAATAGTTACAGCATCTTGGCCAAGCATTCATTAAGGTTTATAAGAACAAAATTTATGGTTATTTAGGAGTTGGCACAAAGGCAGACTGTTGCTGGAAAAAGAAAAAGAAATACAGGTGGGAAATATAAGCCTCAGCAAAGGCCCATATCTACACAGTAGTGTGCTAGGCTCTCAGTAGTGGCCTGGAAGGAAAATTAAACAGGATTTGAAACCAGCTACCTCTCTATCTGATTCCTTTTTATTTTATGGCTATGCAGATGATTGAAACAAGTACTGATCTGGTCATTCCAAGAGATTTTTCTGTCTTGTGTAAGTGCTCAGTTATGGGAGTTGGCATTTACAGAGATAACTAGATGTGTGTTGATCTAGGTGATAATCTGTCAGTTTGGCTAATGGACTAGGTACATTTAAAACGTATGTTATGGAACAGAATAAGGGCTCTTGCATGACAAGAAGATTCACATTATCCAGCCTAGTAAACCTTACATAATGGTAGGGCCTGTGTTCCCAAAAATTTAGGGTGTGGACAAAACACACCCTTAATCTTTGAATTCGGATAGTAATGTGGAATTCTAGTGCAGGCTGGAAGTTGATATTTTCCCTCAGGAAATACTGTTAATGATTCTTCTTCTTTTAAATAAATATCCTGTGATTTCCTTCACTGAGGATTAAAAAGTCTCCTTGCCCCATCCATTGTAATATTTGTGAAGCATTTTAAGAATACATTTTAGTTTTTACTTATTGTTATCCAAGAAGTGCCTAGGAGTACTTGCATTTGTTGAAAAAAAAAAATACATGGCTTTGGGACTAGCAGATGGTGTAATAGTTACGTCGCTGGACTCCCATATAGTTGACCATGGTTTAAGTCCTGGGCCTAGTGACTTAAAACTCATATTGGGTGCCTGTGCGTTCATGCCCAAGATTCTGAGAGGAGAATGGAGAAGAGATTGTGGCATGGCCATCCTCCCAGGGGGTAATTTCTTCCCTTCTTCCTTTCTGTCTTTCTGTCTCTCTGGCAAGCACGCACACACTATAGCAAAAATCTCTCTCTCTGAAAGAAAAAAAAAAATCTATCTATCTATATTTATCTATCTGTATATTTATGAGGCTTCAATGTTTAATGCTGTAAATTGTTCCTAAAATATTCATTGTATGATTTGGGGCAAGTTAATTTAAATATCTAGTCATATCTTATTATCACATGAGAATATGAATGTCATTTTGAATATGTACTCTTCCATGTATACTGTAATAATGTATTGATTCTAGTTCCATGATTTTACATATGTTAAAATGTTTTTGCTTTTTTCCCTGAAATTAATTTCATTTATTTTACTGACTTAGTTTTATAAATCTTTCATCTAATTCTTTTTATTCATTTTTTCAGGACCTCAACATGGGTACACATACAGTGTCATATTAATTTACATTTGTTCACATATTACTCTGGGAATCTATTTAAATTGTGTATGAATGTAAGTGCTTTCTCTTGACTACACACGCTTAAAGATCCCCAAGGACATGGATTATGATTCTCTTGATATTTCCCCATCATACCACAGTGTTCTGTTCTGAAAAAATACTCATTAAATTCAGACAATTGAATATGAACAAAATCTTTTGCATCATTTCATAAGATGCCAAATACAACTCTGGATGAATACACATGTGATCATCATCTGCAGATAATTCTGATTATTTTTGAGCATGGGCGAGCCTGTTTAGTAGTCACAAGTAGTCATTTCCCTTGTTTTGTAGAGTGCCAGAAAGCTAGAGCCACAAAGAAGGAAATAGAAAAGCCTATGGCTCAGTTTGTTGTTGATCTCTGTGTCTGCCTCTTCAACCAGTGTACCTTGCAACTTTGTCACTTAACATTTTCATCATGCCTAATAGACATTTACCTTGGCCACAGATTTTATCATAACTTGCAAGTCTTCATGCTTTATATTCCTATTAATTCTGATTCTTCTGTATTTCATCAGTTAGCAAGTGTTTAGGAAGGGCATGATACATGCTTAATGTGAGGCAAAGGGTAATTAGTAAATCCCTACATAACAGGAAGTACTTGTAAGAAAATACAAGAAACCAAATAACTGCCTTCTGTGATTTGCTTTGCATTTTGTTGTGTAGGACAGCAGTTTGTGGGCAATTCAAGTGAATGCCTTATAGGTTTATATTTCATGATGAAATAATCAATATGGTAGTAAACAGAAAGTGCATTGAAACAGAATGTTTAAAACTTAAATAGAGTCTAGATGAATGATGGAGAAAGAAGGAAGTTTCTCTATAAGAGAGGAATGGCACAAAGACACAGAGGTGGGAATGAACTTGGTCAGCTCATGATCAACCAAGACATGCTTTGGGTGGAGAGAAAAGAGTGTGGCTAAGAGCACAGTGGGAAATAAGGTTGAGAACGAGATAAGAGTCAACTAAAAGAAAGCCTTAAAAGTCAAACAGGAATGATCTCTCTCTTGGAAGAAGAATAAGGCCTTCCTAAGGTTTAGAGTCCAAGAATAAAAGATTTTAAGATAATTATCAATTGTGTGTTTGTGTAGGGGCCTGCATAGAACTCTGGACCTGGAATCAGAACACTTGATCTTGGTTTTACTATTTTCAAGATGTGAAATCTTGAGCAAGCTAGTGAATCTTTCTGAAGCTTAATTTATGCAGTTATAGAATAGGAGTGATAAAATGTCTCTCTTGCTAGTCAGATACAGCATGCCATTAAGCTTCTGCAGTCACACAGGTATGAAAAAATGAGGATCTAGAGGGTGACAGTGGCTGCAAAAATGGATTGGAAGAAACAAATCAAAAACTATTGCAGAGGCTGTTGCTATATCATACAGGTGACGATGACCTGCTCCCCAAAGGCCTCTGCTATCTACCACATTTCTTATCCACTCAGCTGGTATGTTCCTCCTACAAACATCATTTCTTATTAATGTGCTTTCTTATTTTCTGTAGATATCCAGAGTTTCCACTGACTTTGATTTCCAATGTAAATTAATGCTTGAGTGATGTCACCAAGAGCATAGAAAGAAAAAAGGATTTTTCTATAATCATTTCCCCACAGAAATATCAATTTCGACAACTAACTATGGACAAGAGTACTTATGTGGCAGTCTGAGAGTCCTGTAGGAAGTTCCAACATACCACTGGAGCAAAAAATCCAAAAATAGATGCCTTAAAGATTGTGAGAAGAACAGTTTCATTTAATTTACCTGTGTCAGTACTTCCTGAAGACAGCACAACTCAATGCCACGAGAGATCACCTTGGCCCATTATTTTCCCACTGGGGAAACGAGAACACAGTGACTTCCCTAGCCATGTTGGCTGCTGCCCAAGATGCGTACTTTTTTTCCTAGCACTACCCAGAACACTACAACAGAGACTAGGAGCAGGGAAGAGAGGTGGAGATTCAGCAATTAGGGCATGGAACTCAACAAAGTGCCCTGGATCTTTCTTAACTGCTTTGAAGAATTCATCAGGAAGCCTGCCTGTGGGCTGCTTGAAAGGCCTTATCTGGAGACCACCCAGCTGACCCAGAGGTATACCCTGTGATCTGTATACTTCCTACCTCCCACTGTGGCTGGCTCCAAGCACATGCCCTCACAAACAGCAGTTGAAAACTTCTGCAGATGACTCATGAGCATGCACAGACACTGCAGGGGTGGGAGAAGATACACAAATTTAAACATTTCAGGTTACTGCCTTAGATAAAACAAACTATAGGGTCTCAACATCCAGCCTGACTTTGTGAGGTCAAGAGAAGAGGACACAATCTGAAGAATCTCCTTACCCCAAGAAGAAATAAGAGATGTGGGGTGGGAAAAATCCATAGAAAAAGTCTAAGAGAGCTTCAGAATCCCCAACCATGCTGAGTGGTGAAGGAGTTTCTCTCCTGAAACCATTCAGTAAAGAGTAGAGGAGGAGACTATTTCTTTAAATATGAAGACAGCAACCTAAGACTTCAAGGAATAAGAAGAATCAAGAGGACATGACATTAACAAAGGAATATATTTTTTCTGTCACTGACCCCAAAGAAATGGAGATTTGTGAATTGCCTGGCAGATAATTCAAAATAATTTCCTTTTTTTTTTTTTTTTTGAGAGGCTTTTTGCTATAGGGCATGTGCATTCGCCAGACAGAGAGAGACAGAGAGACAGAAAGCGAGAAATCACCCCCCAGGGGGGATGGTCACGCCGCAGTCCCTTCTCCTCCATTCTCCTCTCGGGATCTTGGGCACGCATGCACACGGGCCCAGTGTGAGTTTTAAGCCACCGGATCTGGGACGTGAACCACGGTCGACTATGTGGGAGTCCAGCGACATAGCCATTACGCTAACTGCTGGTTCCTCAAAATAATTTTCTTAAAGAAGTTCAGATGTGTTCAATATCTCTTGAACACAAATAAGAGAATCAGGAAAACAATACATAAGCAAAACCAGACATTTAACAAAGAGAAAGAAATCATGAAAAAGAAAATGGACATTCTGGAATTGAGGAATATAATGAATGAGTGAAAAATGCAGTAGAGAGTGTCACCAGCAGACTTGACCAGGCATGAGAAACACTTTTTGAACTTAAAGATAGGTCATGTGAAATTATTCAGTAAGAGGAGAAAAACAAAAAACAAAAAGAAAGAAAGAAAAAAAGAAAAGGAACAAAGGAAGCTTATAGAATTTATGGGACACCATCAAGATCACTAATTTATGGATTATGGGAGTTCCAAAGGAGATGAGAGCTAGAAAAAAAAAAAAATGAAGCTTACGCAAAACCACAAGGACTAAAAACCTAAATCTGGAGAGAAGGAGAGAGATCTGAGGACATGAAGCTCAAAGGTCCTCAAACAGATTCAATTAAAAGGATTTCTTTAAAATATTAAATTTCAAAGTAAAAACCATTTTGAAAGTAGAAAGAGAAGAGAGTCATCATGCACAGGGCATTTTTTTTTTTTTTTAAAGAGGTTTTTGCTATAGGGCGCATGTGCTTGCCAGAAAGACGGAGAGAGACAGAGAGACAGAAAGCGAGAAATCACCCCCCAGGGGGGATGGCCACGCCACAATCCCTTCTCCTCCATTCTCCTCTTGGGATCTTGGGCATGCACGCACATGCTCCTGGCATGAGTTTAAGCCACCGAGTCTGGGACTCAAACCGCGGTCGGCTACATGGGAGTCCAGTGACATAGCCATTATGCTAACTGCTGGTCCCCACACAGGACATTTCTATAAGACTATAGGTGGCTTTCTCAGCAGAAACTTTGTAGACAAGGAGAGAGTGAGATGTTATATTCAAAGTAAAAAGAAAAGAAAAGATCCAATCAAGAATAATTTATCTCAGGACCAGCAGATGGTGTAATGGCTATGTTGCTGGACTCCCATGTAGCTGACTGCGGTTTGAGTCCCAGACCCAGTGGCTTGAACTCACGCTGGGCACGTGTGCGTGTGTGCCCAGGATCGCGAGAGGAGGATGGAGGAGAAGGGATTGTGGTGTGGCCATCTCCCTTGAGGGGTGATTTCTTGCTTGCTGTGTCTTTGTCTCTCTGTTTTTCTGGCGAGCACATATGCCCTATACCAAAAACCTCTAAAAAAAAAAAAATAGTATTTTATCTGGAAAGTCTATGATTCAGAATTGAGGGAAAGATAAAGATCTTCCCAGACAATCAAGAGCTGAAGAAGTTCATTACCACTAAATCTTTACCTTACAAGAAATGCTTGGAATTCTTCAAGGTGAAATGAAAGGATGGTAATAAATAGTAACATGAAAATATATGAGAATATAAAACTCACTGGTAAGGGTAAGTGTGTAGTCAAATTCAGAATACTGAATAACGTAATGATGGTGTATAAATCAATTTTAACTCTAGTATAAAGGTTAAAAGACTAAGATATTAAAAATAACTATAGGTACAACTTATTGATGGGTACATACATTGAGAAAGTAATTTGTGAATTCAAAAATATAAAATGTTGAGGGGAAAATAAAAGTGTAGTTTTTGTATGCTATTAAAGTTAAATTGCTTCAGCTTAAGATAGACAGTAATAAGAAATTTTTACTAAGTATCATAGTAATCAGAAGGCAAAAACCTATAGTAGATACAAAAAAGGTATCAAAGCATATCACTACATAAAATTAACAAATCACAAAGGAAAGCAATAAGGAAGAAAGGAGCTATAAAACAGCCATGGGACCAGTAGTTAGCGTAATGGCTATGTTGCTGGACTCCCATGTAGTCGACCGCGGTTCGAGTCCTGGACCCAGGGCTTAAACTCACGCCGGGCGCGTGTGCGTGCGTGCCCAAGATCCCGAGAGGAGAATGGAGGAGAAGGGATTGTGGCGTGACCATCCCCCCTGGGGGGTGATTTCTCGCTTTCTGTCTCTATGTCTCTCTCTGTCTGTCTGGCGAGCGCATGCGCCCTATAGCAAAAACCTCTCCAAAAATAAAAAAATAAAAAAAAGCCAGAAAACAATGAACAAAATTATTGTTTTTAACATTCTTAACCTATCAATATTTATCTTAAATGTAATTAGATTAAATTTTCCAGTCAAAAGACAAGAATGACTGAATGGATAAAAACAAGACCCAAAACTATATGATGTCTACAACAGACTAATTTTGGCTTTAAGGACACACATAGACTGAATGTGAGGGAGTGGAAAACAATATCCTATGCAAATGGAAACCCAAACTGAGAAAGGAGAGCTATTTTCACATCACTATGTTGAAGAGATAATGAGTTCCTCCAGAGTTTTGGTTAGGTGGGTGGCTTCCAACTTGACTGGACTCTCCAGGTAGGTAGTTTCTGAACAAGGTTTTCCTGTCAATGGATCTATAATTTTTCCAATTTAAAAAATTATCTCAGCCAGTTCACGTTTCACACGCTTTGTTTGTGGAACAGATAATGCTTTGAGAAGAACTATATCTCTATGCACCGCAGAAGGATATTGTGAACAAAGTAGGTTTTCTTTTATTAAAAGAACCGTAGTTAGTAGGAATCTAGAACAAGTCTGGTGACTCTCACATTAGCAATTTTTTGCACGGTTGTCCTAATCATTTTTTCTATGTTCAGTTGGGATGGACAGATGAAAGAGCCATGGGCATTACCTAGCTTAGGTCATCTCCAGCTCTGCTATCCTAGAATTACATTTAACGAAGATGTGAAAGGGCTAGAAACTGAAAACTGGCTTTGATCAAAAAACTGAAGAACATAGTAAATAACAAATGGAAGATATCTTGTGTTCATGGACTGAAAGAGTTTTTATAATTGTTTTCACCATCCTTCCCCTTGCCCGGGAGCCGCCACCATGAAGGTCGAGCTGTGCAGTTTCAGCGAGTACAAGATCTACCCTGGTCCCTGGAGGCGCTATGCCAGGACTAACGGGAAGGTTTTCCAGTTTCTTAGTGCAAAATGCAAATCAGCATTCCTTTCCAAGAGGAATCCTGGGCAGATAAGCTGGACTGCTCTCTACAGAAGAAAGCACAGAAAGGGGCAGATGGAAGAAATTCAAAAGAAAAGGACCCGCTGTGTAGTCAGATTCCAGAGGGTGATCACTGGTGCGGCTCTTGCTGATACCATGGTGGAGAGGAACCAAAAACCTAAAAAGAATCAGTGAGAACAAGTTATCTAGACTGGTCACGAAGCAAAAAAAGACTAAGCAAGCATCTTAAGCAGATCAGGTTTTTAAATAAAAACCCAATATGCATTAAAATATATATATCGTATAAAAATATTTTTATATAATTAAAATGTCCATGCTACCCAAAGTGATTTACAAATTCACATTTTTTTTTTTTTGAGAGGATTTTGCTATAGGGTGCGTGCGCTCGCCAGAAAGATAGAGACAGAGAGACAGAAAGTGAGAAATCACCTCCCAAGGGGAATGGCCACGCTGCAATCCCTTCTCCTCCATTCTCCTCTCAGGATCCTGGGCACGCACGCACACGAGCCTGGTGTGAGTTTAAGCCACCAGGTCTGGGACTTGAACCGTGGTCGACTACGTGGTAGTCCAGCGACATAGCCATTATGCTAACTGCTGGTCCTCAAATTCACATCTTACTCTGTCAACATCGTCCCTTTTAGGTACTATATAAGTAGATATTTTTTTCCTTTTTTTTTTTTATGTTTTTTAACCATAGGGAGTGTGCACTCACCAGAGAGAGAAAAAGAGAGACAGTGAGAGGGAAAGTGAGAAATCACCTTCCTGGGGGATAGCCACATTGCAAACCCTTCTCTTCTATTCTCCTTTTGGGGGTTTAGGCACACACACAGATGCACCAGGCATGATTTTCCAACTGCTAGGTCCAGGACTTGAACTGTCACCAGTCATGTGGGAGTCTAACACTTTAACCATCACACCACCTGTTGGCCCTTTACTCTTTTAAATGAAATCTACTCAGTCACTCTATTTTTTAAATTTAGAATTCAATCTATTTACATTCAAAGAGATTATTTTAAAAATTATATTTATTTATTTAGACAGGGTCTTGCTATGTTGTCCCTTGCATCAGCGTCCTAAGTAGCTAGACTATGCCTGGCTTTTCAAAGTAATTATTGATACAAAAAGCTTAGTACTCCTATCTTGTTCATTGTTTTCTGGTTAGTTTGTAGATCTTTTGTTCCTTTCTTCCTCTGTTGTTTATCTTTGTGATTTTATGATTTTCTGTAGAGCTAAGTTTTTATTTCTGTATCATTTTGTATCTCTTACCGTTTTTGGCTTTGTGGTCACCATGATGCTTACGTAAAAATCTTATAATAGATCATTTACACTGTTATGAAGTTAACTTTGGTCACATATAAGAATTCTAGGTTTTTATCCCTCATTGATATTTTTGATGTCACAATTTACATCTTTTTATATTATGTATTTCTGAGTAGTATTTTTTATGATAGAGAGAGAAAGAGAAAAATACTCTTGACAGTCTTCATCATATCGTAATCCTCCTGCTCCAGCCTCCCAGTTAGCTAGAACCACAAATGCATACCATCATGTATGTTCTGTATAGGTTGGCCCCAGTATCCAACCTGGGCTTCTCATGTGGCCTCAGTCACCTTATTAGAATGTTCTCCCACTTGTGTCACTGTGACTGGTCCTATATCATTTCTTTGTGTGTTTGTTTTTAAGTTTTAATGTATTTCTTTCTTCCAAGAACAAGAAAGATAAAGGTACTCCCAACAGAGTCTTCTGTTTTTGTTTTTGAGATTTTTGCTATAGGGCATGTGCACTCGCTGGAGAGACAGATAGAGCTAGAAAACAAGAAATCAGCCCCCAGGGAGGATGGCCATGCCACAATTCCTTCTCCTCCGTTCTCCTCTTGGAATCTGCGGCATGCATGCACACGTGCCTGACGTGAGGTTTAAATCACTGTGTCTGGGACTCGAACCGTGGTCAATTACGGGGGAGTCCAGTGACATAACCATTATGCCATCTGTTGGTCCCCCACAACAGAGTTTTAATAACATAATTTAACCCCAGCCTCAGCCAGTCAAGATCACAGCTATCTGTGCATACCTGATATGTACAAGGAGATCTTGGGATGTAAACCTGGGACCTTTCCATATGCTTTTAACATTGTGGAGTGTGCATTCTGGACTTGCCTGCATACTTACCTTAGTGATGAATTGCATACTTGCATATGTTTTCATGTTAATAATTAGCATCTTTTTTTTCTCCCCACTTGAAGAACTCCCTTAAGCATTTCTTGTAAGGCAGGTCTAGTCGTAAGGAATTCTCTCAATTTTTCTTGTCCAGGAAAGATTTTATTTTCCCTCTCTTCTGAAAAACAGCTCTGTTGGGTATATGGGGGGAAAGAGATTTAACAAGTTTGTGGAATTTCACTGGCTCAGACACAGTTATTTGCTTGGGAAGCCTGTGACAAGGGATCTGAAGTGCATCTGCAGGCTGACCCAACAAAACTAGAGTTGTTGTATAAGTCCTTAAAAGCTAAAAAAGAAGACTTCACAGAACAGCAGAAAGAAAGCATTCTGGAAAAGTGTGGTGGCCAAGAACACTTGGATGCTCCTCCAGCCAAATTACTTTTAGCCCAGACCGAAGACTATGTGGAGTACTCAAGACACGGAACAATCATCAAAGGGCAGGCACGGGCTGTTGTACGCTCTAAGTACGAGGAGGATGTGAAGATCAACAATCACACACATATCTGGGGATCTTACTGGAAAGAAGGCCGATGGGGATACAAATGCTGTCACTCTTTTTTCAAGTATTCTTGTTGTACTGGAGAAGCTGGGAAGGAGGTTGTTAATTCATAAGAAGGTATTATAAATGATAGCTGGAGAAGAATGTGTGAAAAAAACCTCAGGCCCTCATGGAGATGCATCAGGAAAAACTAAAAAAGGAGAAAAAGAACAAAAAAAGAAAAAGAAGCATCAGAAGAGCAGTTCAGATAATTATGATGAGGAAAAGAAGCATGAAAAATTGAAGAAAGGGGACCAGCAGTTAGCATAATGGCTATGTTGCTGGACTCCCACATAGTTGACGCGGTTCGAGTCCCGGATCCAGTGGCTTAAACTCACGCTGGGCGCGTGTGCATTCATGCCCAAGATCCCGAGAGGAGAACGGAGGAGAAGGAATTGCAGCATGGCCATCCCCGCTGGGGGGTGATTTCTTGCTTCCTGTCTCTCTGTCTCTCTCTGTCTTTCTGGTGAGTGCACACGCCCTATAGCAAAAACCTCTCCAAAAAAAGAAAAAAAAAATTGAAGACAGCACTGAGCACAGAGGAGGCCCGCCTTCTTCATTCAAGGAGATCATGCAGATTGATGAGAGGAAGGGGCCTTATAATAGCATGCATGAAACCCGGGAACCCACTGAAGAAGAAATGGAGGCCTGTAGAATGAAACCTCAGAAGCTGGATGACTCCATGGCTATTCTCCTTGGACAGCAGTAACTAGTTACAGAGGTTTGTCCAAAGTGGGCACAACCAATATGTTCTTTTCGGCTTCTTGACATTGACTTAGAAAAATCTTTGTCTACTTTACAGATGTTTGACTTTAATAGAGTTTTCAGAAGTCTTCAAGTAAATTCATTTCTTCCACAGTGAAGAAACAAACTAAGAAAAAAAACTAAGAAAAATAAAGAGGAAGTGCATTATGTGTGGATTAAGATTTTTATTTCCAGTTTTGTTAGTGATGCGGAAAGAAGCCTTGGCTTCTGCCTATTTTATAAATTTTATTTTATTTTAATTTATTTTATATATTCAATCACATGTGTTCACTTAGCTTATACAGTGAATGTTCCAGCATGAATGCATGGGGATACTGTACACCTTATCAACAGGCCTATTAAGAGTGAAATCAGATGTCTTATTCTCAACAGTTACTGAGTCTCAAACTTTATTTCCTCAATCTTTGTGACCCTTTATTCAGTGTTAGCGTAGATTTTGAAGGTAGATTCATTACTCTCTCTCAAAACCAGAGCTTTATTATTTTTAAATTACTTTATAATTTCAGTTATTTAATGATCACTTGTTTTTGCCTATGTCTGAAAATCATTTGGTTTTCCTGGGTCTGAAGCTGAAAGTGTTCTACCTTGGGCTTTGTGTCACTGAAAGCAAATATGTAGATAAACATGTAAATAAATTTATCTCTCATGGCAATCTGTGAAACAACAAATGTTTTTCATTTGATTATTAGATTTTTACTAATAAATTTTCTGTAATATATATCCAGAACTAAACTTGTTAGCCTTTGAATGGTTAACAGCTGTTTTCTTGTCCTTGAGTCAGTATTGACTGATCAATGATATTTGGTTTTCCAACAACCCAGTAGGTCAGGTGTCCTATCCTAGCCCTAAGCCTGTGTACATAAAAATCCTTTCCTTTATCATAGAAGAAGTGGTCTGTGATCCTGTTTATTATCTTAATTGTGATTGCTTTCATGTAACAATCTTGAAAATCAAATTAGGTATATCAGTTATTCTACATTCTTTTAAAATCCAATTATCTTAGCTAGCAGGTATCACTTTATAAAATTTGCTGATAGTAAAGCTTGAAGTTGAAAATTTTTTTCAAAGAGTTGTTAAAAATGACTGGTTAGGGATATTAGTACCTGATATTACCTTGATCATCAAACCTCTCCTAAGAACACTGTGAATATAATATGGAATGGGATCAGTGAAAATGAAACAGCCTATTAAAAATCCCTGGCATGAGCACATTGACTTTTCATACCTTTCTTAGCTGTCCGGAATCACTTACATAATACTGCATTCAGTCAGTATCTCAGAAATAGTGGTGATGAGAGAGTGACCAAGAAATGTTCTCAAGTACTATGGATATATGTGGTGTCTAGATTCAGACTAACAGAAGTTAAAATGGCAAACGGATACCTACTTTAAGGATATCAAAAATGTGTTTCATATTCCTACCTTCCCATAGGATGGTTCAACATAAAGTCTGACATTGATGTCTATTTTGTGTTTTATCTTTTGCTTAAAAAATTAGTTAAAAAAAAAAGTTCATGGAAAATGTGTATTTTGAAAAAACTGATCACGGATTTCCATTTTAAACACAAACATACACAAAAAGCCTTACATTTTAGTTCCATTCCCCCCACTGAACTTTCTGAAGTACTGTAGTAGTATTTTTGGAAGTTTCTCTTAA
Organism: Tupaia belangeri chinensis; assembly: GCF_000334495.1. NCBI lineage: Eukaryota > Metazoa > Chordata > Mammalia > Scandentia > Tupaiidae > Tupaia > Tupaia belangeri. The sequence continues at coordinate 988,754 of NW_006159969.1, read as the reverse complement.
GAAATCCACACTGATCCTCAAATGATTCCCTTGCATGATTTGTTGATTTTCTCTTCCTGATTTTAACATTCTTTGTCTTTGATAATTGAATGATAAAAGTGACTTAAAGAGGATCTCTTTGGACTGAGTCTCCTTGGGGGACCCTTGAGTTTTATGAACCTAGATACCCATATCTAGATTGTAGGAGTTTGTGGCAGCGGTGGCAGCATGGCCTATTTGGATTCTCAGTGGTTTTTGGAGGTCCTCCTGTTCTCATTTTCCCTTCAATATGGAGTCTTAGATGAGGGGATTTCTCTTGGTGTTAGGTCTGACATAGCTGCTTACAAGCAGCTGCAGTAGTACTAGGTTCCAAGAATCAGGTGTTCAGACTGGATGTGGAGACAGCGTCTGGGACTCAGGGTCTCCCAAACCTATTGTGGCTCTTGTATAGTGGCGGGTACAGGTTCTGTCTCTGGGGCAGAATTGGATACAGGTGGCCCATAGAATCACAGTTTGATTCTGATGCACCTCTCATTAGCCCAGGCCAGGTTGTAGCTGTGACTGTGACTGTACGGGACAGGACACAGTACTGGTCTAGCGCTGAGAAAAAGACAGAGTCTCTCTGGTTCCATTGGGGCATGGGGTAGTAGAAGCAAGGTGTTTCTTTCCATTCTCTATGTGACTATCCTGGCTTTTGGTGCTCTATAGGGCTTCTGCTACTACTTTGATATACTCAGGTGTTCTCTTTCAGTTATTTTAACAAAATTAGTTTATTCGTTGTTTTAGTTCTCTCTGTGTGTGTATGTGTGTGGGGGGAATACTAGGAGTTTCTAGTTGATTATCTTGCTGATGTCTATCCTACTTCTTTATATCATCACATTGGTACTAAGTTTTTTTTTTAAAATTTTTTAAGAGGTTTTTGTCTTAGGGTATGTGTGCTCACTGAAGAGAGATAGATAGACATAGCGAGAGGGAAAGTGAGAAAGCAGCCCCTAGGGGGGAATGGCCACACCACAATCCCTTTTCCTCCATTTTCCTCATGAAATGAGGAAACATACACACATGGACACATATACACATGCACCAAGAGTGAGTATAAAGCCACCAGGTCTGGGACTCTAACTGCGGTCAGCCCTGTAGGAATCCAGCAACATAACTGATATGCTATCTGCTGGCCCCGGTCACTAAGTTTTAACACATGAGTTTTGGGGAACATTCAGACCACAGCAGGAAGGGACAATCATGTTTATGACTTTTCAAGTCAAAATAAGATATTATTGAGCATAGAAAAGTGCCCAGTATTGTAG
>NW_006159969.1:984867-986717 GCF_000334495.1 Tupaia belangeri chinensis | reverse complement strand
GTAGGGAAATAAAAAAGAAGGAAAGAACACTTCCAGGAATCTAGAGTTTCAGTTAAATTTAGAGAGCCAGACCCATACAATAAGTAGTAAGCACCATATACACAGCCAAGGAATTATGAAGCACAACCCATACAAATTTTAGTAGCTTAGCGGTGGTCGATGTTGCAGGGGAAAGATAGTTGTATTGGGTTAGTGTTTGATCCATGCTGGCCCTTTGAGTATGATCCCTGGTATAAGTGGTAGTTGGCACTTAGCTCTCAAGGACAGGATAAGAAACATCTCAGTTCTCCATTCACACTGAACTTCTTTCCATTGTAGAGCAGCCAAAAAATGTAATTTTATTATTTTGTAGACAGCCCTCTGTGTATACATCTCATGTCTATAGATTTGGTGTAATTAGAGCCTAGAGATAATACCTAAGGTATTTATTGAACAAGTTCATTCTGATTATGTAATGTTTGTTATTTATTTAGCCCTTTAAATGTACACGGTACTTGACAAATATGTAGAAAGACAAGTTTCCTGCCCTGGGGAGCTTATGTTCCAGTTCAGACAAACGGAACAGAAGATGCTGGATCTTGACTCAGGGAAGACTCTGTGGGTAGGGAGAGGCTAGTTAGGCAGGCAAAGATGGAAGCTAAAAACTGGAAAAGTGAGGATGGCAATATGGAGGAAATGAAGACTTAAAAAAAATCTTTTAAAAATAAACATGATGTTCAGTCAGTTTAGTTTTTGGAAAACCTTTTTTGAGAGTAAGGAAACATGTTAAAAGTGAATCTGATTGTGACAATAACAAGATCAGTAGCAAAAGCATTAGTCCTTTAGTAGGAAGTACAATGTATTGAAGGAACCATATTTCAGTCAATGGTGCAATGGATCTATTGTTTCACCAATCCCAAAAGGACGATTTTAGTGACATTTAAGATACATAGAAACTGGAGTTCAGAGCGGTTAGGTAATTGGCCAAATAAACACAGTAAGTGAGGGAGAATAAATTCAAAGTCAGATTTGACTCCCAAGTTTATGCTTTTTACACTATATTCCCCCTAAAGCATAGAGAACATTAAGGACTGAGGAATAGGCAGGAGGCTTTGATCATAGCTAATTGTATACCTTCAGCAACAATAAATGCAACTGTCTCTACATTTAAGGAAATAAAATTTCTTATGTAGAAACAATGGTCTCAGCCAGTAGGTTAAATGACTTAACTGAATTGCATGTATCCCTAGGAAATATAATACAAAAAAGAAAAATCTGTTGGGACTTACGAGAGTGTGCTGGGACAACAGTTAAGGAGTAGAAAAATATGATATGACAATGGAGAAAAGAAGCAATAAGGAAAGATGAGTAGAATAAGCTTCAAAATTTCTCAGGAAGGGGATGTTTGAGAACTCTGAAGCTGCAAGCAAATGCACCTTTTATTCTTGTGTCTGTGATCAGACTGTGTTTAGGTTGCTTGTCTCTTTTCCCCACAAAACTGCAGAAGGTTTCATTGACATGAAAGTAAGTCTGCTTGCCTATTTCTATCATCTACCCATCCATTCTCTACATCTATCTATCATCTTGCTATCATTGGTCTATCCACCTAATCATATTCCACTTCATTTTCAAAAGATTTAAAATATTTTTAATAAAATGTATCTATACAGTAAGGTTAGTAAAAGTAGAACGATTGTAAATTTACCTGAAGTACTCCTTCCCAACCCCTTACTTTATATGGTACTCAAGCACATGTGCTCAGTGTGCTTCTCAATCCTCTTTGACCAGGACTCCAAGTGTGAGGTCACCCATGTGGGATCCAGCTGCCTTAATCAGCATGTCATCAGCTGGCCCACTTACTCATATATATA
>NW_006159969.1:983177-984711 GCF_000334495.1 Tupaia belangeri chinensis | reverse complement strand
AAACCGCGGTCAACTACATGGGAGTCCAGCGACATAGCCATTACGCTAACTGCTGGTTTCACTTACTCATATTTTAAGACTCAGTTCGAAATTCCTCATCAAGTTAATGTTTCTACCATGCACTACTGTTTCATGTGCATAATTTTATGATAACATTTATTGGACTGTCTTACAGTTAATTGTTTGATGTAAGTTTTTTTATAAGACACAGGAGTCTTTGAAGGTCGGAATCAAATTTTAAAGTCTAGGGTGTGTATTAGGTACTCACACAGTTATTGAATAAATGATTAGATAAAAATCAGAATCAAGGAAAATAAGAGGAAGTAATCTAAGAATATGGGTTAATATTGGAACCCACAGTAATGGCTATGTTGCTGGACTCCCATGTAGTCAACTGCGGTTTGAGTTCCAGACCTGGTGGCTTAAACTCACGCTGGGAGTGTGTGCATGCATGCCCAAGATCTTGAGAAGAGAATGGAGGAAAAGGGATTGTGGCGTAGCCATCCCCACTGGGGGGTGATTTCTCGCTTTCTGTCTCTCTGTCTCTCTCTGTCTTTCTGGTTAATGCATGTGCCCTATAGCAAAAACCTCTCAAAAGAAAAAAAAAGAATATGGGTTGATAGATATTTCAGTTATTATGTATTTTAATATACTATATATCTTATATATACTGTATTTATATCGGGTATGTATATGCATGTATAGCTCTTTGAAAATCTGGCCATTTTTCTAGCTAAGGAGATAGTCTTTATTTAAGTGAAACTTCTGCTTAGAAAAATAAATGTATAATGTATTACTTATTACATATTACTTATGACATATTGCATATTACAAACACCCCTAAGTTGCTATTGTCTCCTTGATGTGCAAAAGATCTTTTTTAAAAATTTTTATTATCATCATAATCTTCTTCATATTACATTGGATTACATATAACTTTACAGTGTATGACATTGCTTTTTCAAAAGGGAATGCCATGCATGTCAGTCAATACAGAGACATTAATCTCCCCGTTTCATCATTAAATATCTTTTCTGTTTTTCCCAGTCATTATTATTATTCTAATTATTTTTTAAAACAGTCAATCACTATTTCTCATTTTGCTTGTAAAAAGACTTTACCCATCATGAAATACTTCTCAGACCAATCCAGTTGAGGATACTATATATGTCATCATCAACAGGTAATAAGCCATATCTGTTTCTCACTAATGTCCTGCCTCTCTATTGTTCTCTTGCTATCTTTCTCTATCCTCTTCTCTTCAACCCCCCACATTCCACACTGTCCTATTCTTGTTAAATACCTTCACTGCTTTTATGTTCTCCAATCTTTTGCTCTCTACCATAGAGTGTGGATAGTCGGTATATATTGAGTGGATACATACAATATCTTTCTTTCATAGCCTGGCTTACTTCACTCAGCAATAGATCCTCCATATCTGACCACTTTCTATCAAATGCCAGGGTCTTGTTATTTTTATGGCTGAGTAGTATTCCATAGAGTATATATACCACACTTTTCCAATCCATTCATC
>NW_006159969.1:960309-979264 GCF_000334495.1 Tupaia belangeri chinensis | reverse complement strand
AGTAAATTCTTTCAGGTTTTGTTTATCTGAAAATGTTCTTGTCTTTTCTTCCCATATGAAAGATAATCTTGCTGGGTATAGTATTCTCGGTTGAAATTGTTTTTCACTCAACACTTTGACTATGTTTCCCCATTCTTTCCTTGCCTGCATTGTATCCGCCAAGAGATCCGATGTTAGCCTGATGGGGAGACTTTTGTAAGTAACTTGATGTTTCCCTCTTGCCAACTTTAGTACTTTGTCTGTGTCTGTTGATGTGCCTTGGAGAGGATCTTCTTGGGTTGATTCTACTCGGTCCTATGTATTTCTTGGGTCTGGATATTTGAATGTGTTTACAGATTTGGAAAGTTTTGTTCCAGGATTTAATGGAATAAATTATCTAGGCCCTTGTTATTTTCTTTCTCTTCTGGAATACCAATTATAAGGATGTTGGGGCGCTTGATGATATCCAGTATTCCTCATATATTATCCTCATTTTTCCTGTTTTTTTTTTTTTCTCAATCTTCTTGATGCTTTTTTATAGGTCAGATGTTTTGTCTTCTATGTTAGAGATTCAATCTTCTGCCTGATCTAACCTACTTTTAATACTTTCAAGGGAGGTATTGATTTCCTTTATCTCATTCTTCAGCCCTAGAAGTTCCATCTGGTTCTTGTTTAAGGTATCCATTTCTTCTTTCATGTCATGAAAGGACTTCCTCATCTTCTGGAGCTCTTTGTCTCTTTTCTCTTCCATCTCAGTTAGTTTGGTCACTATAAATAGTCTGAATTCCTTATCAGACATGTCCATGGTATCCATTGTATTGACTGTGGGTGATGTAGGCTTGAGGATTTCCTTTGAGGGAGAGGCCTTTTGTTGGTTGCTCATATTTCTTGAGCCTCTGCGATTGTTCCTAGTCATTAGGAAATCTATATGTTGCTTCCTAACTTATTTAAAGGTATCTCTGAATGTTAAAAGTTGTGTAGGGTTAGAAAATTGATGTTTTCTCTTATGGTTGGCCTACTTGTTGCTCACAATTATCATTAACTGTTGCCACTAGTCCTGGATGGCCCAAAATCCTCCTTGTTTCTAAGAAGTGGTGAGCCTCCAACTGACCTAATAAGCCACACCTCAAGAGCAAAGAAAAACAAAACGAAAAAAGGAAATTGCGCGGTGCAATTGAATAGCGCAAGCATGCCGTGCGCTATTCAAATCCCCAAAATTCAGAGAGTCCAAAGGCTAGTGGGAAAGGACCAGAGGATGAGTGACAGGATCGGGTTGGTTGAGCCTGCAGCCTCAGTCTGCCTGGTGTCCGGAACTACTGGCTGACCTGGTCCAGTTTGCGGGTGGGGTGGGGTGGGGTGGGAGTTCGCCTTAAAGTCCCAGACAACCAACCTGGGGTCCAATGAGGAGGAACGGTGGGGATGCGCAAAGGTTCGGAAGGGTCGGGCCTGCAGCCTCAGTCCACCTGGTGTCTGCGATGTGCAAAAGATCTTGAAAACTCACTCCTCCTGACCAGTTGGAACTTTCTACCTTTTGGTCAACTTCTCCCTGTTTCTCCCCTTTCCTCCAAACATCTGTGACCACTGTACTACTCTGATTCTGTGAGTTTGCTCTTTTAGATTTCACATATAAGTGAAATACTATACTTACATATTGTGTGTATATATCTATGTCAAATATATATTAAGATATACCTCTATTGCTGAGTTTTAGATTTAGCTCTGGAAGCTAGGGCAAAAGAGGAAACACAGGGACCAGCAGTTAGCGTAATGGCTATGTCGCTGAACTCCCATGTAGTCAACCGCGGTTTGTGTCCCGGACCCGGTGGCTTAAAACTCATGCTGGCGCGTGTGCGTGCGTGCCCAAGATCCCGAGAGGAGAATGGAGGAGAAGGGATTGTGGCGTGGCCATCCCCCCTGGGGGGTGATTTCTCGCTTTCTGTCTCTCTGTCTCTCTCTGTCTGTCTGGCGAGCGCACGCGCCCTATAGCAAAAAACCTCTCCGGGAAAAAAAAAAAAAGAGGAAACACAGAAGTCCCATCCATGATTCACATTGTCAAGAAGAAAGGCAGTCGCATTCTCAGGGAGGCAAAATTTATACTTAATTATGTGAATTAATATTTATTCCTGAACATTTATAATATGTAATAAGTTATAAGTTTTAAGTAATACATTATAAACTGATTTTTCTAAACATGAGTTTCACTTTAAAGACTTCTCTATCTACCAAACAATGGCCAGGTTGTCAAAGAGTTATAACCAGAATTTCCCATACCATTGACAAAAATCCCTAAATTTATTTAAAAGAGTCACAATATTACCATCAAAATGTGTTTTACTTTTTTATTGGTGAATTAATATGCCACTAAAAGAAATATCATTCTAATCATCCATCAGCATAATTCAAAAGAGCATTTAAAAAATTATGTAAAATACCCTCTTTTTCAGCATGTTTGCTGTTTTAAATTAAAATTTAATTTTTATTTGATAATAATAATTGGTTCTATTTATAAGGTCAATATGGCATTTTAATATATGTATACATTATGGAATGATTGTATCAAGCTGGTTCATGTATTTATCACCTCACATTTTAAATCATTTTTTAGAGAAAACTTTTTTTTAAAAGAGAGAGTTTTGTTGTAGGCATGTGTGCTTGCCAGAGAGACAGAGAGACAGAAAATAAGAAATCACCCCCTCCGGGGGGATGGCCATACCACAATTCCTTCTCATCCATTCTCCTCTAGGGATCTTAGGAATGCAAACACACCCCTGGCATGAGTTCTAAGCTGCCAGGCCTAGTACTCAGACTACAGTTGACTACATGAAAGTCCAATGACATAACCATTAATGCCATCTGCTGGTCCCTGGAAAAAACTTTTAAAAACTAGTCTTTTAGAAATCTTGCAATATACCAGTTATTATTAACTATGGTCTTGAAATTTCATTCCTCCTTTCTAATTGGAACTTTCTACCTTTTGGGTAACTTCTCTTATTAATTCCTCTCTTCCCACCCCTATCCCAAGCATTTGTTAACCACCATTCCACTCTAGTTCTGTGAGCTTGACCTTTTTCAGATTGCATATGTAGGTGAAATCATGCGGTATTTCTCTTTTTATGCCTTGAGTATTTCATATAACAACATAATGTCTGCCTGGTTTATTTTATTTTATTTTATTTATTTTTTTGAGAGGTTTTGTGCTATAGGGTGCGTGAGCTCGCCAGAAAGACAGAGAGAGAGACACAGAGAGCTAGAAAGCGAGAAATCACCCCCCAGGGGGGATGTCCACGCCACAATCCCTTCTCCTCCATTCTCCTCTCAGGATCTTGGGCACACACGCACAAGTGCCTGGCGTGAGTATAAGCCACTGGGTCCAGGACTTGAACCACGGTCGGCTACATGGGAGTTCAGCGACATAGCCATTACGCTAACTGCTGGTCTCATCTGCCTGGTTCATTCAAGTTGTCTTGAAGAATAGAATTTCCTTCTTTTTAAAAGCCTGAATCGTATTGTAGTCTGTATACATATCACATTTTTATTATCTATTTTTATGTTGATGGACACTTAGGTTGATTATGTATGTATTTTACTATAGTGAATAACAATTTACTTGTTTCCAGACACTGTGGTTCAGTAAGTAGATGGTATATTTTGGATTCAGGTATTAGGTCAGTTCCCAGATGTGCCATTTATTTGTTTTGTGATACTAGACACATTATAGAAACTCTCTGAACCTCCATTCTTCATATGTAAAAATTCTATGAAAAGTGTATGAGGCAGTATATGTCAAACATTTTGTGGTTTTTCATATATTGGGTCATCAGAAAAGTCATGACGCATTTTTCTATGCAAAAATCATGACTTTTCTGATGACCTAATAGTAGCCATTCAATCAATTGTACTTATCATTAAAGGCAAAACTTCGACCCTCCCTTGGTTACCATTAATTAGAATACTTAAAACTATTTCATATCTTTTATGAATGGTAAATGAGGAGTGGGCACCTTTCCTATTGCTCCTCTATGGCATATTACTTTTGATTGTTGTCTTGATGATTATGGTCAAAAGAGTATCTTAGCACTTCCCCTGGAATGATACCATATGTTGGTTGCAACAGGGTAGCTGGAATGTTTACCTATCCAAAGCCTTTTTGGTTTGAGTGTTACTTTATTTACCTGGAATCCATTATACAAATTCTGCCAAAGCAGATAGAATTTTTTAAGATTTATACTTTCCCTGTTTAATCTCCACAGCTTGCAACCTGGCTTTATCACCTACCTCCATTTACCTGTTCCAGTTTGTTCTATACAAATGAATGGGGTACTCTTCCTTAAACTTTTGAGTTCAGGATTTAATTATACCTTTCAAGAATTTAAGATACAAGACATACTAACCTAGTCTGTTTGTAGTTTAGTACATATCAGCACTTTGTTTTGAGCCAAGGGATATTTTATGAGTCTTGAACAATTATGAAATATTCAAGTTACCACTAGTAACTTCCCAATAACCTCTTTTCTATATAACTGGAATGTATTTGTTTCCTCAAGATTGGTTTCTTAACAGATAGTGATACATGGTAGGTTAGAGAGAGCCCCAAAGGAGTTTCTATGGATCTTTTTTCCAGTTTAATTTCAAACTTTCTGCAGAGAACAGGAAGCTATCACCCAAGGTATATAAGCTAAAGGTGCTTGAGCTTGGGGTGATAATTGGGATCATGTGTTTTCTTTAACAAAAAAGTGGAAAGGAAAATTATCTGGTTTCAGCTTTCCTTTGAAAATTGAGGTTCAGAAGGAAAAATAAGGAAATCGTCTTAGTTCTTTATGTATTGCTAACAGAAATGTCTGAGACTGCCTGACTTCTAAAGAAAATAGAGGTTTATTTAACTCACAGTTGTGGTGGCTGGAAAGTCCAAAGACATTAAGATTGGTATCAGGCTAGCCTATTTCAAAACGTAGGTGGCAGAAGCAGAGAAAATGGTAGGTGCATGTAGAGAGAGCAACCTGGGGGCATCCATATGCCTTTTATAACGACCCTCTTGTGGGGACTAATCCCTTCTCATGAGTGCTAGAACTCATCAGATCTCTTATCAGAAAGCATTAATCCATGATGCCTCCATGATCCAATCACCACTCACCAGGCCTCACCAGCTCCCAACACCATTACATTGAGGACTAAATTCTAAAACATGAACCTTCAGGGGACAAGCCATTGTCTAGAACACAACAGAGAAATCTAGGCACATATAGAAAAGAAACAGTAATGCTCTGCTTATAAAGATTAGTGAAACCATCATGATTTACTTCATTGACTTAACTTTCTGCCTCTAACTTTTATTACTCTTTTTATCTCTAACTTATGTTTATCAGAAAAAGATTCAGTATTTAAATATTTCGGTGCTGAATTCTATAGCTTCCCATTAATTTCCTTTAAAGTTAAATTTAAACAACTCAGTTCATTATTCCCAAATATTTATTCATTGGCTACAGAAAGAATGGTAATGAGCCAGGTATCATAACACAAATAAAGCTTATGACTGCAGTGAACATTTGCAGATTTTTCTGGATTTTTTTTTGTTCTATGCACAGTTTTAAGCTCTTTTCTATTTTCACAAATGCCCCAACGTGTGGTTCTGGTGAAATGGAGTAGAAGGGGGCAGATGTTTCTTTTCTCTGACCCCTCTTTTAGCAAGGGTGTAATGTATGATGTAGCTGGAGATTATTTCTCCCCTTGGTACTTTTATCCTAAAAACAGTTATCCAAATTGTTGATGACATCAAAGAGATTCCAACAGCAGTGGTTGTTGCTTGGGGCAGGATGGTGGCCACCAACAACATTTTAGCCAGGTAGTTTCCATGGTTTGGCTCTGACTATACTCTTGTTGTTGAGTCCCTGATTCTTTCTGGCTTTCTGAACTTACTTCTCCAGCCTCCCAGTGGTATTTTGCCAGAGTTAGCTAGAGCATATTTCTGTTGTTTGTCAGCTGAGAAGCTTGACTAATGAATGATATAAATGGCTCCTCTACATATGCTGTCTCAGAGATGCAGTGGAGTTGATGCAGCAGAGTTGTTGCACAGAGAAAGAAAATATGTGAGAACTCAAATTCTGTCTTAAATACTTTGGCCAGAAGCACTTATAGACTTCCTATGATGATCATTATCTGGGAATCTGTCACATGACCTTACCTGACTACAAGGAGGCAGGAAAGATGTCTCTGAGTGTCTAGGAGAAGGAAGAGATTAATCTATGAGTAGATATAGAACTCTGTTCATAGAAAATATAAAGTACTAAAATTAAAGGTAGGAAGTGATGGAGGTTTAGAAAATCAGAGAAAATGTATCAGAAACAGCTTAATGGTCCAGTTGTGGTGGCACAGCAATAAGCAATACTTTGCAATGCTGGAAATGATATGGAGGTCTGGAGTCTCCTTCCTGGGTCAACCTGTACCTGCTGGGATGTGCATGTATGTGCCTATAATTCTGGCTGGCTGGGAAAGCTGGAGGGAAGATCGCAGGAAACCCTGTTGAGAGTGCTTGTTTTTCTCTCCTTTTCTCTGTCTTTCTGTCTCTCTCTCTCTTTCAAGAAAAAAACTAACTGAAAAAGCATATATGTATATAAAAAAGAATTAGCTTATGTGTTTCCTCAGAGTCACTCTGTACAAATGTCTCCTGACCCTTTAGTTTCAACTATAGATCTCAAGTGGTTGCAGCACTTAGTGCTGACCAGTTGCTAGGAGGCCTCGGCTCTGTAGCTTCTGTTGCTCTTCCAGGTTTGAATAAAATGTTGCACAGTGGTGTGTGGAATCTCGCTTTCCAAAGGTTGCCAAAGGGTCTGAATGCAGCTACCTTGAAGGGCTGGGAAATGGACTGCCTTAGGATCATATTTGACTAATGAGAAACAGGAGTCAGGAGGAATCTGGGCAGATGTCTTCCTTCTTCCTTCATCCCTTGAGGCACAGTTTCTCCATAAGGTCAGTCAGGAGACCCGATGACCTCTTTGCAGATCATTGTAAATCAGAGACCAGCATGGAAATATTTCAAGGTGTACGGCTTCCCATGTTTTCCTGTTTCCTTTTCTTCCTCCTTCACTCTTGCTTGCTGGGGATTGTATTCCCAAAGAAAACATCACATTTAATCTCTGCCTCAAATTCTGCTTTCCAGGGAACCCAGACTAAAAGAAGGCCTCATGCAGAATGAATTTTATTATACACACATTTATTTGAGGCTTAGAAATACTAATTATGGGGTTGGCAGGTGGCATAATAGTTAAGGCACCAGACTCCCACATGGTTGACTATGGTTCAAATTCTGGAACTGGCAACTTGCTTTCTCACTTTCCATCTCTCTCTCTCTCTTGCTCTTTCTGTCTCTGGTCAAATGAAAAAAAATAATAAAAATTACATTACTTATTTTATAAAATAATAAATAAAAAATACTAATTATATGCAAGATTTACATTAAGAAAATATGAAGACTGAAAGGTTTACTATTGTAGATTATAAGTTAAGAGTTAATTGTATATTTTCAGAAAAGATTACTTTTTTAAATTTAATAATCTTTCACTGTTAAGTCAGAGGAGGGTAGAGGATTTTCAGGACTTTGAAATAATAATTAATGTTTATAGCTATCATATTCTGTGAAACTACAACAATATTATTATGATGATAAGTCTGTCATTACACCAAAGTAGAAGGTAGCATAGACCTGTGTAGCTATCAAAACAACAAATAGAATTTGTAATGGTGAATTTTAATATTCAGGTATAAAACAAATAATCCCTGATACAAGTAGGTACAAGTAGGCAGGTAGAACAGAACCAAGTCAATTAGCCAAATACAAAAACCATTGAATTGTTTGAGAACAAATTTAAGTTCCTGTTGAGATTTTTGCTGAGCTTTACCTAAGATTGCTAAACAGTCATACTGTCTATGAGGTCTTGAAAGGAATATGCCTAGGAAAAAAATTCGATAGGAAATACATCAAGCATGCTCAGAATCTGGAAAGGTATTTAGAGAATATCATACTAAACGTATATATGATATCATAGTATAGGAAAAGCTCGAATCAAGTTATCAGAAATCCAGTCTCTTATGTCTGAACTCCTTCCACAATAACCTTACCCTGTGGTCCTTTAGCTTCTGATTCCAGAATTCTAATCATGGGGAGTTTGCTTTTTTAATTGAAAGATGATTCCTGGTATCATGTGTGATACTTTTTTTTAAACAATTATATATTTAATTTTGTTTATTACTATTATTTTATTTGACCAGAGTGAGGCAGACAGAAAGAGAGAGGGAAAGTGAGAAAGCAAGTTGCCAGGTCTGGAACTCAAACTGTGGTTGGCCATGTGGGACTCCAGCACCTTAACCACCGTGCCCACTGCCAGTCCTATGTATATGTGTTTTAAAAGTGAATTCTGCTACTCTTTAACTTTAACTGGTCTAAGTTCTTAAATCATACAAAAAGAAATGGCCCAATTTTTCTTTCCCATGACAGTCTTTAGAATACTTGAGGATAGCTTTTGCATTTCTCCTGGATTTCCTGGACTCCCAGATAAATGTCTACCACTTCACTAATCATCCCTCCTATGATTCTTTGTTTTTGTTTGTTTGTTTTGGCTAGACCTATGTTGAGTTTCTAAGTGAAAGAGGAGGATCCTAGTCACTTTCTCTGATTGAGGAATTATGTCCTTCAAAAATGTGATCCTGGACCGGAACACAGTATTTTCGGTATTGTCAGATCAGTGCCGAATGGATAGGATTATCAATCCCTTTATTAAAGATTCCATATGTAGTCTAATTATCTTTTCTTAAAAGAATAATGGCTGCTGTTGATTGCAATTTAACTTAGTTAGCTAAACCCTTAGTTTTTATCCTTTCTTTTGCTCTTACCCATATCTCTCCTGTCTTATCCATGTGTATAGATTTTTTTCAAACCCAAATGTAGTGCTTTACATGAATTCTTATTAAAGTTTATCTTATGTGATTCAGGCCAGCATTCATGACTGTGGAAAAATTTTTTGTGGGAGGTGAGTGAGGACTCAGAATCTGCCTCCTAATGTATTTACTATCTGCTTAGGTTTTGATCACATTCTTCAGTGATAAGCAAATTGACAAGACAGAATCAAGGATGGTATCCTTTGGCATATCAATAGAGCATGCAGATTAACCTAAATCTTATATTTAATCAATGGTCATGGGTTATTGCTATGGTTTGAGTAATGGTTTATCTCCAAAGTTTCATGTTTTGGAATTTGGCCCCCAGAGTAATGCACTGGGAGATGGTGAGACCTTTTAAGAGGTAAGGCATAGTGAGTGGTATTTGGACTGTGGAGGCATTGCTTTCATGAATAGATTGTTGTCTATTCCATTCAAGATGGAATGAATTCTCATTCTTGTGAGGAGGGGTTAATTTTCATGAAAATGGGTTGTTATTAAAGGAAGATGGTTGTCTTCAGGTCTCTCTCTCTCTTTGTGTGCTCCTATTATATTCTCTACTTCTGTTGGTCATGTTGTGATGTGTCACCAAAGGCTGGCTTCATGCTGTTCCTGCATCTTTGGACTTTCAAACCACCATAGTAATGAACCAAATAAACTTTTTTTTTCTTTTTTTTGGAGAGGTTTTTGCTATAGGACGCGTGCACTTGCCAGAAAGATAGAGACAGAGAGACAGAAAGCGAGAAATCACCCCCAGGGGTGATGGCCATGCCTCAATCCCTTCTCCTCCATTCTCTTGGGATCTTGGGCATGCACGCACATGTGCCTGGCATGAGTTTAAGCCATCGGGTCCGGGACTCAAACTGTGGTCGACTACATAGGAGTCCAGCAACATAGCCATTACGCTAACTGCTGGTCCCAATAAACTTTTTTTTTTTTTTAAAGAAATTTACTATTGAGTGTGTGCCAGAGAAAAACAGAGGGATAGAGAGAGAAAGTAAGACACACACACTCCCACCTAGGGAGGGTGGCCACTCTCCAATTACTTTTCCTCAACTCTCCTCTTGGGAGTTTGGGCACACACACATCCTTGGCATGTTTTTCAAGCTGCTGGGTCTGAGACTTGAACCACACAGTTGGCCATGTGAGATCCAGTCAATTTAACCTCTACACTGCCTACTGGCCTTAATCTCTATTCTTTTGTTTTCTTTCTTTTTAAGAATTATTTTATTTAACTTTATTTATTTATTTATTTTAATTTGACCAGAGTGGGACAGAGTGAAAAAGAGAAAGAAAGAGAGAGGGAAGGTGATAAAGCAAGCCACCAGGTCAGGGACTCAAACTGCAGTCATCTATGTGGGAGTCCAGCACCCTTAACCACCACGCCACCTGCTGGCCCCTAAACCTCTATTCTGTATATGTCAAGTAGACTCCAGTATTTTCTTTTCTTTTCTTTTCTTTTTTATGTGTGTGTGTGGGGGAAGAGGTTTTTGCTATAGGGTGCGTGTGTTTGCCAGAAAGACAGAGACAGAGAGACAGAAAGTGAGAAATCATCCCCCGGGGGGGTGGCCACACCACAATTTCTTCTCCTCTATTCTCCTCTAGGGATCTTGGGCATGCACGCACACACGCCCAGCATGAATTTAAGCCACCAGGTCCGGGACTCAAACTGCGGTTGACTACATGGGAGTTCAGCAACATAGCCATTATGTTGACTGCTGGTCCCAGACTCCAGTATTTTTGTTAGCAACACAACAACAGATTAAGACAGCCAATGTCATCAGTCAGTCAAAATGCCATGTAGTTCTACCCCATCTCCAATAGACTTTAACAGACAACTTATCAATCTTTTGTTAGCTTAGTGACACTTGAGATAGAGAAAAGCAGTCCCTAGACTTCTGCTGTATGCTAAACACAGTCAGCGAGTCCTTGGTCTTGCCAGCTGGCCTATTACTCATAACTGGGTCTTCGTTTTGTCCTATTGGACATGAACAATTTCACAAAACATGACCAACAGATAGGATTGCTCTGTGACCATGAGTGATTGGACAATGACTTTGTGATTGTCTGAATACAGGCAAAACACAAATACAGTGATGACTCTCTCCCTGCTCATGTAACAGATGACCTCTTCTTTGACAATTAAACCTTTATGCTTGCTCTCGTCTGTTCTTCCTATATATACGATTTATTGAGATACCCACTTTCAAACAGTACCCTATCTAAAATGTATTTCAACTTCCCTAGAGCCTCTTCAAATCACCCAAGCAAAGCCCAAATCTTTTTACAGTTTCTTTCTAATTTCCTCTTACTGAAGTGCTCCCCTCCCCCTGGTTTTCCCAAAGCAAATGTATTCCTTGCTGCAATGGTTAACAAACCAAACTTATGCTACTACATGTGTGTTCCTGTAGCCTTTGGCTAGATGGCATTGACATGTTATCAGAAAAGGAAGAAATGGTATTCTACACACACACACACACACACACACACACACATGCACACGGATTTATTTTTCACTTTGTCTTGGAGTCAGACAGAGTCCACAGTAACAGAAGCCTACAGTATTTTCTCCAATCAGAATGCAGAATGGCCACGACTTTCCTAGCAGAAGGAACTGGCTTTCTCTCCCCTCTGCCTGGGCATAGCTTTGCTCATGATGGTTCAGGCACTAGTGGTGGAACCTGGGGCAGAGTCTATGGTTTCTTGGTTCTGTGTCTCTTAGCACAAGTCTTCTGCTTATGCTGCTGCCACTAAATCCCTGATGGTTAAAGTGGCATAAAGAAACTACTTTGCTTGTGGTGTCTGGCACTGGAAGAACAATTCTTCTCTTGAGTCATGGGCAAGCCTGGCTCATGGGCTGAGGTCAGGAGTGGATAGAGATAAAAGCTTTTCTCTGCTCTGCAGTACCCAGTTAGAACTGATTCACTTCACCAGATCCACATTACAAATATTATATTCATATGTAGCTTGATATATTCATTTGGTTTGGGAGAATGTCAGTATTTTTTTGGCATGGGATTTTATTTGCCCTTAAAGCCTGTGATTTTTTTTTTTTTTTTGCTACCAGTTTACATACTCATGCCTCTCACATTATAATAGACTTTCTCTTTCTATCTGATTCAACAAATATTTATTCAGCATCTGCTATAAAGTTGTGGATGATGCAAAGATGAATAAAGTTATCTGAAGAAGCATATAATCTAGAAAAGAGTATCAGACATATACATAAGTAACTAGGCATCACTCTTTCAGTCACTGTTTATAAGCAAATACTAATTCAAAGGAGTTCAAAGGATACTCTCTTTATTGAGTGTGCGTATTGCAGTAAGAACTTTGACCTGAATGTCACCCTTAATCATTAGAATGAAAGACTATAATACATATATATATATATATATATATACATACATACATACACACACACACATATAAATTATTTAGTTGGGGCCAACACATGGCATGGTGGACTCCCACATGGCTGATTGCAGTTCAAGTCCCAGACCCAGTGGCTTGAAACTTGTGCTGGGCACATGTGCATGTGTGCCCAAAATCCCAGGAGAAGAATGGAAGAGAAGGAATTGGGGCGTGGCCATCTCCTCTTGGGGGGGTGACTTCTCACTTATCCTCTCTCTGGAAGTGTGTGTGCCCTATGACAAAAACAAAAACAAAACAGAAAAACTTGTTTCTTTCTTTCATGAGTGACAGAGGAGAGAGAGAGATGACACTCCTCCCCCCGAAAATTCTAGATGCCATGATCCACCCCTGGCTTCAGCCATCCTCAGGTCATGGACATGAACACACCCAGCATACTCAGGGAGGTCTCTGGCTGTGAACCAGGAACTTTCCTATATGGGTCACCCTCACAGAACATGAGGTGTTTTACTGCTGTGCCACTATTTAGCCCCAGAGGCTAATATTATCATCACTAGATTTTACAGATGAGCTTGCTAGCTAAGATATGGTATGATCTGCTAAGATCTTGGAACTAATTAAACCAGGATTCAAACCCAGATATACTGACTTTGGATCTTTACCCTGCAGAAATGTTTATCATTTGTGTATTATTATTCTTTTGGGCCACAGTGTTTTGGGATATTGTTGATCTCTGAGAATTTCTGCTTTGGCAAAGCTTAGAAAAATTACAAATCTAGTAGATACTTTAGGAGGCATTTGTTTTTTTTCCCTGAAGTTGCTTCATTCGTGAGACATGTGAACACATAAGCACCGACACAGCCCCTGAGGTCTGCAGCTATGACTGTACTCCCGTTGTTCTATGTATTCTGTACAATCTTAGGAGGTTATTTTTAATGCAACATGCCAGAGTGGCATGTTGAAAGATCCATAGTAACCAGCTAACAGTAACAGCAGAGCCTGCCAAGTAAAAGTTCCGTAAATCAGTCATAAACGCAGTTACAAAATTGGGGCCAGAGTCGTGTACATGAGGGAGTGTCTTTGGAGAAGGCACAGTTCACACACAGTTTCATGGGATCTCCTCAAAATTCCATGAGAGGAAAGAGCTTTTGTGGTAAATGATTTTATGGGGAAAAAAGGAGCGAGACACAGACTTCCTATATTTTATTCTAATGAGGAACTTTCTCCCATGCTGTCAGGTAATGGAGAAGTTAAGAAAAAGACTCTCAGAATAAGGAATGCTTCAGATACCACCCTCCTTTCTCATGTTTTTAATATTTTTGGAAGCCTTCCTTTTCCACCACCACAGCCCACGTTCAGGCTTTAATAACTTCATGTACTGAAAAGTCTCATTGCTTTGATCTGTCCTTCCTCAAATCTACAAAATTCATAACGGTTAAAATCGCCACAGGCAGAATTTTGAACACCTTACTTACCCTTTGAGTGAGAATTGTACAAGGAACTCTCAAACTAAATAAAAGCTCACACTTTGAAACACTAGGGGCGCTCTCCCATGATAGACTTACAGCTGAAGCCGAGCAAGTAAAGTGCTTTACTTGGGGTTTGAGAATTGTGAGGCTTTAGGTAAGGTGATAGGTATATCACCAATGAATATTAACAACTAATATCTTACCTTTTAAAATCAGGTAAATCACTGGAGAATATTACACAAGTACAAAATATATCATGTGGAGGAAACAGGAGCATTGATGACCTAATAATGCTCAGTAAGATATTTTTTAGAGAGATTTTTGTTATAATGCACTACCAGAGTGACATATAGACAGAAAGTGAGAAATCACCCCTGAGGGGGGATGGCCATGCCACAATTCTTTTTTCTCCAGTCTCCTCTCAGGATTTTGGGCATGCATGCATGTGTCCTGTGTGAGTTTTAAGCCACTGGGTCTGGGACTTGAACTGTAGTTAGACTACGTGGGAGTCCAGCGACATAACTATTATGCCATCTGCTTGTCCCATGCTCAGTAAGCAATTTAATCTATGCTTATAGATGTAAACTGTGAAGTCCCTTCAACTTTCCAAACAGCTGGCCCTCTTCTTGTTACCTATTTGTTTACAAATCACTATCCTCCGCAGAAGGAGATGTTGGGTAGGATTGAAAGGATTTGAGAACCTTGTAAGAAAAACATTTGAAGCAATTCCACCTGAAGAGTAGTTTAACATTAGATAAATCTCCTCTGTGAATTTACCCTAAGTTATTAGGAAGGTATGGTTTAGTTTACAATCTTACAGAACAGTTGGTACTGGAGAAACAGGTGTGACTGTGTAACCGGAAAGGCTAGTGATAAGTTTAAGTGGAACTCTCTTTCCAAGATACGCATTTAGGATGCCTACCTTTGGCTGGGAATTTCCCACTTCAGGTTTTTTTCCCCAGAATGAGATTCTTGTTGAACAGAGGGAGTTATGAAGCTGATTTTTCTGTTTACAATGGGAATTTCTAGAGACTTTGGGTACCTTCTTTTCTTTCTTTGCAGTGTGTTAAAATATACATAGCATAAAAGAGGACATTTTTATCATTTGTAAGTATACAATGCAATGGCATTAAATATCGTCACAATATTGTACAACGTCGCTGCTATGCATCTCCAGAATTTTTCAGCATTCAAAATGGAACTGCTGTACTCATAAAACAATAATTACCCATCGTCACTATCCTCACCCCTAGTCATTTCTAGTCTTTCTCTCTATATATGTTTGCTTATTTGAGGTACCTTAAATAAATGGAATCATGTAGTATGTCTGTTTATTGTGTCTGGTTTATTTTGATCAGCATGTCTTTAAGGTTCATCCATGTTGTAGCATGTACCAAAATTTCATTCCTTTTCATTCCTTTTTAAGGCTGAATAATATTCTATATTCTATCATATATATATATGATATATAAATGTGATATATATATATGTGATATATACAAATGTGCTATATGTGTGTGTGTGTGTATATGTATCACATTTTGTTTATCCAGTAATAGAAATTTAGGTTGTTTTCATCTTTACAGTATTGTAAGTAATGCTCTCATAAATATTGGGGTACAAGTATCTGTTTGAGTCCTTACTTTCAATTAATTTGGCTATATATGAGGGAGGTCTTAAAAAATGCAGAGGAAATGCATATTATGAAAAACTATGCATGGATTTAAAATGTACCAAAATAAACACATACTTTTTATTTCATTTTTGCACTGAAACACATTTTATTTATTTTTGCACCAAAAATAAACATATACTTTTTATTTCATTTTTTAAAATGAACTTTTTAAAGTCTTTTTTACCTAGTAGTGAAATATTGGATCATATGGTAACTCTATGTTTAACTTTTTGAGAAACTTTAGACACTTTCAAAGACTGTATAAAGACACAAAACTGTTTCAGAATTCCGGCTTTCCAACCCCAAACAAGAAGTGTCAATGGGATTTAGATTTTTTTTTTTTAAGTGACTGGTGACCCTCATGTTTGGGTGGAAAGGTGGAGACAGAAACAAGGCATATTAAAGAAGAGAGAATCTTGAGCATCACTGGCTGCTGCTGGGAAATAGGAAAGGGAGGGGACAATCAGAAGAGTCAGGTCTCCAAGAATGCAGGAGATCATGGTGATAGGAATCACTTTGGCCCACTTCAACATTCTGTTTCTTAGAAAAATGGAGGAGAAGGGATTGCAGCGTGGCCATTCCTCTGGGGCTGATTTCTCACTTTCTGTCTTTCTGTCTCTCTCTCTCTCTCTGTCTGTCTTTCTGGCAAGCACACATCCCCTATAGCAAAAACCTCTCTCTCAAAAAAAAAAGATTCTGTCTCTTAACAATAAGAGGAAGAGAAAAGGACAACTTCAGGTGCAACTAAGTCTACTCATTAAGATATTTATTGAGTGTGGTATTGTGGGAAAATAAAAAGTGAAACATTACAGGATTTTACTGTGAATGGTACGGAAGAGAAGGGAAGGTTTGAACTCCAAAACTAAAAATAGGACAGAAAATACTAAATGCCACGAAGGAAAGACCCAGAGCAGACAGTATTATCTTTAGTGGTGGGAGAAAGTACTTCCAGCTGTGAGAGAGAACCAACAATAACGAAGCTTCAACATTGTGTAAACTGTTCTGGATGTGAGATTTGTGTAGGCATTGACATCTTGCAAACCGAGGCAAAGGCCATGTTTTCCAAACTGTTCTACAGGATATTAATTTTTCTGTGATGAATAGGAATGGTGGTCAACTTAATTTAGAAAGTGCTATAGATAGGGAACCCATATTGCATAATATGAGGCATTTTAAAAAACTGAGTAACTTAATTATGTCAAAACAATGGGTATAAACTGGGACTGTCCCGGGCAAACTGGGATGAGTGGTTACCCCAGATGAATAGTATATTTTCCCTTTAGAGATTTAAGTGAATATTAGAATTTTAAAAGTTTGGAGGTGTGTGTGTGTGTGTGTGTGTGTGTGTGTGTGTGTGTCTGTGTGTGTATTTACTGGTTAATTTAACATTTCTCAAATTAATTTGACCGTGGAACCCCTGCCCTGCTTTTTTCCCCCTGAAGAGTACTGATTAGCACCTAATAAATGCTCTGGACACAGAAATGAGAGAGATGTGGGAATTAGGGAGGATTTGTTTGGAATAAAGAGCGAAATGGAGGATGAGATTAGAAAGGTGGGTTGAGGGAACCAGCAGTTAGCGTAATGACTATGTCGCTGGACTCCCACGTAGTTGACCGTGGTTCTTGTCCCGGACCTGATGGCTTAAAACGCACGCCGGGCGCGTGTGCGTGCGTGCCCAAGATCCTGAGAGGAGAATGGAGGAGAAGGGATTGCGGCGTGACCATCCCCCCTGCGGGGTGATTTCTCACTTTCTGTCTCTCTTGTCTCTGTCTGTCTGGTGAGTGCACGCGCCCTATAGCGAAAATCTCTCTCTCAAAAAAAAAAGGTGGGTTGAGTTGTATTCTAGAGCCCTTTGAGGGCCAGACTTAGAATTTTTGCTTGTTTAAAGCCTTTTCTCATAGCAGTGAATGGTATATATACTGACAACTCTTAGACAATTTTGAAGAATCATGATTTTCAGGAGGATAAATGGCATAGTTTCTTTTGCTTTCCTATTTCTGTTTCTTCTTTAATCTCTGAGATTAGGGGAAACAAAAACCTTCTAATTTAAGGGCTTGCTTTGTTTCCTGAGGTATTAAGAGCTGAGTTGTAAAACTTCTGTCTGAAGTCATGTCTGCTCTTAATCTGGTTTCATTTGTGAGTTCTGAAGAATAAAGGGATGGGAAAACGCCTATGCTTTGAAAAGAAAGTCATCTAGATTCTATTTCTGATTGTATAATAGATGCTACACTCTTAAGATGTGGATCTGAATGCAGAGTTAGCATGGTCAGGGCAGCATGGTAGTAAAGCAAACATTGGTGATTATCATTACATGATCACAGTTAGAGTTTTCTCAAGTAGAAGCACATATTTGCAACTTGGTTAATACTGGGTTGTCATAAAAGTCACAATGCATTTTTCTATGCAAAAATGCGTCATGACTTTTCCAATGACCCAATAGAACAATGGACAGAAGAGTAACAAAATAATTTAAAATAAACTCCTCGAGAAGTTATGGGACAAACTCTGTTTACACCAGGGTGACAACAATTCTGAGAAAGGTTCCCCTTACTCATTTGCACAAAAACTTCCAGGAAATTTGATGACCTAGCATTCTAGTGCACAATAAACATAATAGCAAGTTAAACGGGAAAGAAAAATTAACAATGGTAGGTACGTTTACGTGGAAAGGAAGAGTGTAATACTATAAAAATTCAGTGAAAGGACTAATGTGGTATTGGATTCTAAAGGCATTTTAGAGGCAAAAAGTACTCCAGATCTCACCCGTACCCTCTGAAAATGCCATTCATTATACCATAGAATCATACTTATTTATAAGGGTAATTTTTGATTCACCAAAGGATACTAAAGTGAGTAGATTACTCTGTTGAAGATGGCAAGAAAGCATATATAGTACTTTGGAAAAAAAATTCAATTCAAAATGCTTGTGATATTAGAAGTTTGGTTACTTAGAAGTATCTGTTATCTGTGCAGTCAATGTATATATCTGATATTCATCCAGGTGCCTTTTCCTTTAGAAAGAAGTTCATTGTCAATTTTTTTTCCCTAACTGTATTTTAACATCAATTATTAATCCTGTAGGTTAAAAGAGGATCAACATGGCAACAAAGTGTTTTGAAAACAGTCTCTTGTGATTTGAAGATTAAATAAATCATTAAATTAAATTACTCTGTAATCAAATGTTTATGACTGTTTAAAGTCGGCCAGCCAGTGGCACACTGTAAAGGAATACCGGCTGGATTACATCATAAAATACAGCAGCTAAGCTTTATCTTATCACCTTAAAAGCCACTTGTGGTTCTTATATGGGGATGTTGGTTGTTCAGGTTGGCGGGCAGCAATCCTGTGTGTCAAGAAACAGCTGTAAGCATTGTATTAGCTGCCTTCCCGGAAGCAGAGGACTGAGATACAGTTACACAGGAGCTACTTCTTTTCCTTCTAACTACTTAATTTTGTAGTGTTTTTTTTTTTTTTTTTTTTTTGCTTTAAAGGCACTTGGCAATTTTGCCACCAAAAGTAGGAGAAAAGAAAA
>NW_006159969.1:950086-960192 GCF_000334495.1 Tupaia belangeri chinensis | reverse complement strand
TTTTTTTTTTTTTTTTTTTCTTGCTTTAAAGGCACTTGGCAATTTTGACACCAAAAGTAGGAGAAAAGACAAAGTTGTCATTTAGGTAAACATCAGTAAAAGTCGGAAGTTTTGAAAAGTAACACTCACGCTGTTTGCCCCCGCTTAAAGTAATAAAACACAGTTTATAACATATGGCCATCATCCTTATTTCTTGGCAAACAATAGCATTTTCACTTTCCATTGCCAATTGAGCTAGACGGCGAAAGGACATCGTAATTAGGAAAGTATATTTCCTCTCTGATAATCTGAACAAGCTAAAATTTATTAGTCTCTTATCATAATTTAATGCAGTTTGCTTTTATCTTTTTTTAAATTAGAATTATTGATGGATTTCTAGAACAAAGACCTACCTCTAATGTATTTGGCAATTCTGGAATTAAAAAAAAAGAAACTAGTTATAAAAGGCTAATTTATTATTTTATTATTTTTTTTGGAGAGTTTTTTTTATTTTTTTGCTATAGGGTGCATGCGCTTGCCAGACAGACAGAGACAGAGAGACAGAAAGTGAGAAATCACCCCCCAGGGAGGATGGTCATGCCGCAATCCCTTCTCCCCCATTCTCCTCTCGGGATCTTGGGCGCGCATGCACACGCGCCCAGTGTGAGTTTTAAGCCACCAGGTCCGGGACGCGAACCGCGGTCAACTACATGGGAGTCCAGCGACATAGCCATTATGCTAACTGCTGGTTCCCTTATTTTATTATTTTGAAAGAGAATTTTTCTTAGGGTGTGCATGCTTGCTGGAGACACAGAGAAAGACAGACAGGAAGGGAGAAATCACCCCCCCAGGGTGATGACCAAGCCAAAATCCCTTCTCCTCCATTGTCTTCTCAGGATTTTAGGCATGCACGCACATGTACCTGGCATGAGTTTTGAGCTACCATGTTCGGAACTTGATCTGCTGTCGATCATGTGGGAGTTCAGTGATGTAATTGCTAGACCACCTGTTGACCCCTAAAAGGCTGCTTTAAAAGCACTTAAAATACTCTGCTGACTGGTAATCTGAACAGCAAAAGAAACAAGCAAATGAACAAATCTTATTGTATGACTCTGGCATTATTGCCATCATCCCATGAGAGAAATGATTGTTAGGGGGGACACAATTAACTCAATCCATAGAATTTTAGGGTTTGAGGAAATCTCAGTGTGTCATCCTAGACCAGCAATATTTTTTTTATATAACTATATTTTAGATTATTTTTAATTTTATTTATTCATTCATTTATTTTAATTTGACCAGAGAGAGAGACACACAGAGAGAAGGAGAGAGAAAGTGAGAAAGAAGCCATTAGGTCTGGAACTGAACCGTGGTCGACCATGTGGGAGTGTCCAGTGCCTTAACCACCACGCCACCTGCTGGTCCCTGGACCAGCAGTACTGACAACACCTGGAAGCCTGAAAGAATTGCAAATTTATGAAGCACACCGCCTTAGGACACTGAATCAGAATCTCTCAATGCAGGTGCCCATGACTCTGTTTTATAAAGCTCTTCCAGGTGATTCTGCTTGGTACTGAAGTTTGAGAGCCATCTGTTGATTGACTCCTCTCTGTCATCATTGCTAAGTGTCACCAACTCTACATTGAAGGTGTAGAGGAACATTCATGATCTTTCAAGGCAAACTCATCCCTTATTTGAATTTTTTTTTGGTTGTTTTTTAAAGAAATTCCCCTCTCAGGCCACTTTGCAAACTCTTCTCCATTCTTCTCTGAGGGATTTTGGGCACACACGTATATGCACCTGTAGTGTTTTTCAAGCTATTTGGACAGCTTTGAAGTTTCTGAGACAACTCTTCTGGATATTGAGCTGATAGTTGTGAATCTGAATCTTTTTTCTGTGGTTCTAATTCTACTCATTAGCAGCTACAAAAACAAGCCCAGTCCCTTTTACTCTCTAGGGATGGGAGATGGTTAAGAGCACAAATGGATTCTGGGTTTGAATTTTAGCTCTATCATTACAGTGCATGTGGTTTTGGGGATGTTTTATGACCTCTTTGAGCTTTAGTTTCCATATCTGTGAAAGGAGGACAATATTAGTATTTCACTCATAGGGTTGTGATGAGGATTAACTAAGATACTGCATGCATTTAGCGCATGGTGATGATTCTTAGTCTAAATGATGATTGTTTAAACATATTAAGACAGCTATCATGTGACCTTTGAGTTTTCTGTCCAGTTCTCTTTACCATCAATGTTTTTGATGGGTTTTGGATCCTTTCACTGTCATGATGGTTTTCTCTGAACACTCTTCAGTTTTTATATCTGAATCCCTATCGAAGTGTGATCCCCAAAATAGAAGGAACAATATTTTAGATTATATCTGATATCTGAACACTGCTATGGCCTCCCGTTTTACATACGATTTTTCTGTCAGTGTAGCCAAGATCAGTTGTCGTGACAGTTGTTTCATCCTGTGGACTCATATTAAACTTGCTTTCCACTAAAACTTGAAGTTTTTTCTAAAAGAAACATTAGTTTTTAATTATAAAAAATGATATATGTTCAGTAAGTGAAAAAAAGAAAATAATGTGACTAATACTACCACACAGAGAAAAATACATTTAAAATTTGGTGATACATTTTTAAAGACTGTAAAAAAAGTAGGTATGAATATATATTTTTTCTTTTTTTGGAGAGGTTTTTCCTATAGGGCACGTGCGCTTGCCAGAAAGACAGAGAGAGACAGAGAGAGACAGAAGCAGGAAATCACCTCCCAGGGGGGATGGCCATGCCGCAATCCCTTCTCCTCCATTCTCCTCTCAGGATCCTGGACATGCACACACATGCACCCGGTGTGAGTTTAATCTGCTGGGTCTGGGACTCAAACCGTGGTCAACTACATGGGAGTTAAGCAACATAGCTATTACACTAACTGCTGGTCCCGTGGTATGAATGTTTTGAAACATAACTAACAGCATAACTGTTGGAGCTCGAGAGGCCTGCATTCAGACGCTGGCAGGCTGTGCAACATTAAAAAAGTTGTGCAGTCTTTTCTAACTCAATTCCTCCTGGTAAAATGGAAATAATAACATCTATTTAATAATAATATCTTACTAGTTGGTGTGATCTTTAAATGAGATACTGTTTGTGAATCAAAAACAAGACTTCAGAAAATGGTAATTTATTATCATCATTATCATAATTACATGAAATTACATATATACTTTATAAAAAATTTATGCCTTCTGATTTGAAATCAGCTGTTTTTGCTTTAAAACAGTTCTCTTAAATACATTTCAATAAATTATTTTTTTCCTACTTTTTGTTTTAAAAACAGACTTATAAGAGGTTAAGAAAACATTACAAAGAAGTCTTGTGTACCCTTCAGTTATTTTTCCTCCAATGGCAACTCTTATGTAGCTATCGTACATGATCAGAGACAGAAAACTGGCATTAGTATAATACCATTAACTAGATTATAGATCTTATATGTATCACGCCAGTTTTGGTAAATTTATAACATTATTTTAGATTATATCTATACAATTTATACCATTCCCTACTTGTATTGTTTTGCATGGATCCGTGTACAAGGGTCTTCAAAAAGTTCATTTAAAATGTGTATTATAAAAAGACTGTGCATGAATTTCAAACTTTTATTGTACTAAAAAATCTTGTATGTTAATTCCATTTTTTCCTGAACTTTGTGAAATTCCTTTGTGTGTGTGTGTGTGTGTGTGTGTATTTATGTGTGTTGCATTATTAACACAGCATTACTGGGCTAGCCCTGTGACCAAGTGATTAAAGGGGCTGGATCCCACATGGCTGACTATGTGATTCAAATCCTGGCCCTGGCAGCTTGAAACACACGTCAGGCACTTGTGTGTGTATGACCCTGTGGGAAACTACACATCAGCGAGTCCGAGAGGCCATTTTCATGAGTCTCTTACTATTGCCATCTTAGGCTCAGAGAGCAAACAATTACAAAGGCCACAATTGGCTCCCCTTCAAAGACCTCACCTTCAAAACCATACTCTGATTGGCCACTTCCCATAGCAAATCGGTGAGCTTAGAATCCCTCACATTTGCATATCCGGCATCTCATGATTGGTCCACAAAGCAACCAATCATAACCCACCTTTTACTATCCTTCATTCAACCAATCACGGCCCACCAACATGTATATAACCAGGATCCCTGGCCCATAATCGCCAGACGACCCTGAAGAGCCTGAAGAGTTGTGACACCGCATCGTCTCCGGACGACCCTGAGCTGTGACACTGCGTCATCTCTGGATGACCCTGAAGAGTTGTAACACTGTGTCATCTCCGTGCTGCCCACGATAAAGAGACGACCCTTAAGAGACACTGCATCTTCTCCATGCTGTGACAGAGCGCCGTTCGTCCCGTCTCTCACTCCTTCCCTCAGGAAACCTGTTTGACTGGCCTGCAGGCCGGAACCTGACCCAAATTCTGACAGGATGGAGAAATGGAGAAGGGGTTGTAGCGTTATCATGTTCCCCCTTACCTCCCTCCCATGAGGTAGGTGGATGTTTTCTTTCTTCCTTTCTCTCTGTCTCTCTGTGGAGAGTGCATGTACCTTGGCAAATTAAAAAACACAACAAAACAAAAAACCAAAACACAACATTATTAACAATGCTGTGGTTAACACTGTGGTAGCTAAGTATTTATGTATAATCTTAATTATTTGATTAAGAAAATTCCTGACTATGTAAGTTTTAGGATGAAAGGACTGCATGGTTTTACAATTTTCAATACACATTGCCACATTGTTCCAGAAGGAGTTAGTAATTCACACTTTCACATAGATATATGAGAATGCCTATTTCTTTTTTTTTAAATTTAATTTAATTTTTTATTTTATTTTATTTTATTTTTTGAGAAGTTTTTTTTGCTATAGGGTACGTGCGCTCACCAGACAGAGAGAGACATAGAGACAGAAAGCGAGAAATCACCCCCAGGAGGGATGGTCACGCCACAATCCCTTCTCCTCCCGGGATCTTGGGCACGCACGCGCACCGCCCTGTGTGAGTTCTAAGCCACCGGGGCCGGGACGTGAACCACGGTTGACTACATGGGAGTCCAGCGACATAGCCATTACGCTAACTGCTGGTGCCCGAGAATGCCTATTTCTTCACATCATTGTCAGCACCAAGACTTAACATTCTTTTGAACTTTATCAATATGGTAGATTGAGAATTTATTATATATTTTTTTGCTTTTGTTTTTGTTTTAGACTTAGTCTCATTATATAGCAATCCTCCTGCCTCAGCCTCCCACCTAGCTGGGAATATAGGCATGACACCACAACACCTGGGTAGCTTTTAGGATAGTCTGGGACCAAACCCTGCCCTCCCATGTGGTCTCAAAGGGAACTGGTTCAATTTAATTTCTTTGATTAATAATGAGTATAAACAGTTTTGATTACAAATCATTTATACTTGTTCATTGTACAGCTGTTGTTTAAAGTCAATTCAGGGAACTAGCAGTTAGTGTAATGGCTATGTCGCTGGACTCCCACGTAGTCGACCATGGTTTGCGTCCCAAACCCGGTGGCTTAAAACTCAAGCCGGGCATGTGTGCGTGTGTGCCTAAGATCCCAAGAGGAGAATAGAGGAGAAGGGATTGTGGCGTGACCATCTCCCCTGGGGGGTGATTTCTTGCTTTCTGTCTCTATGTCTCTCTCTGTCTGTCTGGAGAGCGCACGCGCCCTATAGCAAAAATCTCTCCAAAAAAAAAAGTCAATTCAAGCCTGATTCTTTAAAACACACACACACACACACACACACACACACTTACACTCACATTGTTCCAAGCCTCTCCCATCCTGTATTTGTACACAGTGTTTTTTTATGGGCCAGGGTGCAGGAACTTACATTTTCCCCATTGTAATCATCTTGTCAAACTATCTCATCCTGTGTTTGCTGTCTTTTCTGGTTTGTTTTTAACTATAAATCTGATAAATGCACAAAATCTCCTTTTATTCTTATCTTTCAAAATAGTGTTAACAGGACAGGGGTCTGCCCGGGGCCTGTGGCATTCCCTCAGGAACTGACCCTTGTCTTGACATCAGTCAGTTAATTTAATGGGTTTACAGGATCCCTTCCTGGTAGACAGAGCTGTCACCACCACTGTGAATGTTGTTGGAATCTCTAGTGCTCACATGCTCTCAGCTTTAGCACTGATCATCGTAACTGTGGGTTGAGGCCTGTGATGCAATGGGATCACAAAGTTTTGATTTTTCATTGGCTGGAAACTTCTAAGAAGTGGTTGATAATATTTTACTTATCTCTTTATATCACTCTTCACTTCTCCCTCAGTTTCTTGTCTTTGGCAGTCATATACTAAATGTGTGTAAAATTCAATCTAAACCTTCCTGGCCGTGTTGCAAATAGGGACAAATGATTCACCTCCTTTCCCTCCCCCACAGTTGGACCTATCACTCCAACATCAAAGTACCAATGTATGCATGATTCCAACCTCAATTAACTGTACTCCAATTAATGGGATATCTCAATTAATTAGATAATGTCATGCATTCCATTTGCTGAAGGAGATAAATTACATGAAAAATCCTTATGCCATATATATATGTATATGTATATATATACACATACATATGTATAAAAAAGAATAACATACCATATATATGCACACACACATATAAAAGAATAACATATATCATATATATATATATAAAAAAAACAAGACCAATACATTTAAAAAATATTTTCAAAGAAGCTTGAAACTTAAAAATAAATTTCTGGTTTTACAAAGTACATCAGTCTCAAACATTCTAATTAATTGAGAATAACTGTGTCCTCTTTTCACCAAAATCTAGCTTCATTGTGATTTCAAATCACATGAATATTTTGATCATTAGTTCTTTGCCCAAGCCTAAAATCTGAATTTCTTGCCTGAGTACTCTACAAAATGTCTCACTACATATTAATTAAATGAATATGTAAAACATTTTAGGAGGAAAATAATTTGGTTGAATTTCTAATGTTGAGTTTAATTTTTTTAATTTAAAAATTTTTAGAGGTTTTTGGCTTAGAGTGCGTGTACTCACTGGAGAGAGACAGAGACAGTGGGAGGGAAAGTGAGAAATCACTCCCAGGGGGGATGGTCATGCCACCATCACTTCTCCTTGTTCTCCATCTGGAATCTTGGGCATCTACACACAAGCATCCAGCATGATTTTCAAGCCAATGGGTTCAGGACACAAACCGTGGTCTACCATGTGGGAGTCCAGCAACATAACCGTTATGCCATCTATTGGTCCCAAGGTCCATTATTATTAACCATATCTATATACTATTTACAGTGATAAAATTATATTTAGACTCATACTACTTACAACTCTTATTAAAATAAAGACAAATTTAAGAATTGACTATATCTAATACTAAACAATTGAGATGAACACTATATACTTGATGTAATGAATGGGCTTGTTTGTACTTTGGGTTTAATGTAGAAAGAATTATTTATGTTGACCTATCTCAACTTTGAGCACCATGCATTATTTATTATCATGTTTATATCATTATGGTTATCAGTATCATTAGTTTTTTTTATTATAAACATTTTTTCTCAGCATATAATAACTATATAATTGTGGAGGTACAATATGACTTCATAGCACAAGAATCTAATGTGTAATGATTCATTCAGAATAATTAGCACACCATTACCTCAATCATATGTCATTACTTGTAGTGTAAATATTCGAAATCCCTTTTTCGTTACTTTGAGATACATGGTATGTTGTTGCCATCTGAATTTTACCCATCATAACTTAAAACACTAGAGGTTGTTTCTCCTATCACTCTGCAAGTTTATTTCAGCTCATCAACATCTTTCTCTCACCCACCCCCATCCTTCCCAGCCTCTAGCAGTCATTTTTTAAAACTTTATATGTATGAGTTCATTTAAAACATTTCCCACATAGGAAAGACAACATGAATATTTCTGTTGCTGCGCCTGGCTTATTGCATTTAACATAATGTCTTCTAGATTCATCTATGTAACCTCAAATGATATAATTTTGTCCTTTTATGGTTTAATAGTATCCCACTGTGTTTGTAATCACATTTTCTTTAACCATTTATCAGTGGGTGGACACTTTGGTTGCTTCTGAATATTGGCTATTGTGAATAGTGCTATAATAAACATTTGGTGCAGATATCTTTGTGACATACTGATTTACTTTCTTTAGGATATATACCTAGGAGTGGTATTACTAGATCATGTGGCAGTTTTTGTTTGTTTGTTTGTTTATTGAGAAACTACAATACTGTTTTCCATATGGCTGTCTTATTACATCCTCATCAACAGTGTAAAAGAGTACCTCCCTCGCATCCCTGCTGACATTGTTATTTGTTGTCTTTTCTATGGGAGTCATTCTAGTCTGTATTTCCCTAATGATAATGATGTTGCATATTTTTTTCTCATGTTTATTTGGCCATTTATATGATTTCTATTATCCTCTTATCAGCTATTTGCCTGTTTTAAAATTGGATTATTATTATTATTTTACCTCCCGAGTTGTTTGTATTTCTTATATATATTCTGATTATTAATCCTGTGTCAGATGGATAGTATGGAAACATTTTTTACCATTCTTTGAGTTGTCTCTTCATTGCATTTTTTTTCTTTGCAGAAGCTTTTTAGTGTGAAATAATCTCATTTGTCTATTTTTAGTTTGGTTGCTTGTGCTTCTAAGGTTTTATTTATTAACTTTTAGCAAGTACCAATGTTCTAAAGTGCTCTCCTATGTTTTCTTTTAGTAACTTTATTTTTTCAAGTTTTATGTTCAAGTACTTAATCCATTTGGAGTTTATTTTTGTTTTGAGATGAGAGATATGGGCCTAGCTTCATTCTGTTCCATAGGTCCATGTGTTTCTTTGCCAATACCATACTGTTTTTGTGACTATGACCTTGTAGTACATTTTGAAATCTGGCAGTATGATGGCTCCACCTCTGTTCTTTTTGCATAGAATTGCTTTGGCTATTCACGGGCTTTGTGATTTCATACAAATTTTATATTTCTTTCTATTTTAGTGAAGAATGTCATCAGTATTTTGATAGATATTGTATTAACTTCGTAGATTGCTTTTGGTACTATAGGCCCTTTAACAATATTGATTCTTCCAATCCATAAATATGAGATATTTTTACTTTTTTGATTGTGTGTGTCCTTCAGTTTCTTTCATCAGTGGTTTAAAGTTTTCCATTATAGATAGTCTTCCTTTTCTTAGTTAAATGTTATTTCTAGGTATTATATTTTCTTTGTAACTGTTATAAGTAGGATTGCTTTTTAAATTTATTTTTTAGTTATTTTATTATTAGTGTATAAAAATGCTATTGATTATTTTATTTTGATATTGTATCCTGACACTTGAATGAATTTGTGTGTGTATGGGGTGAGCATCTTCTGAGTTTTCTTTATATAAGATAATATAATCTGCAAACAAGAACAATTTAACTCCTTTCTTTTCAATTTAGGTGTCCTTTATTTCTTTCTCCTGCTTTATTGCTCTGATAAGAACTTCCAGGATCATGTTAATATTAGAATGCTGAGAATAGATCACTCTTATTGCTCTTAGATTTCCAATATTATGTTGAATAAGAATGGTCAAGTGGGGATCAGCAGGTGGTGTAGTGGTTAAGGCACTGGACTCGCACGTGGTTGACTGCAGTTCCAACCCCAGGCCTGTCAGCTTGAAACTCATGCCAGGTGCATGTGCATGTGTGCTCCAGATCCAATAAGGAGAGTGGAGGAGAAGGGATAGTGGAATGGCCATTCTCCTGAGGGACTCTTTTCCTTCCTTCCTTCCTTCCTTCCTTCCTTCCTTTCTTCCTTCCTTCCTTCCCTCCTTTCCTTCCTTCCTTCCTTCCTTTCTCTTTCTTTCTCTCTCTTTCTTTCCTCTTTGTCTCTTTCTTTCTTTCTTTCTGTCTGTCTGTCTGTCTTTCTTTCTTTCTTCTTTCTTTCTCTTTCTCCTTCCCTCCCTCCCTCCCTCTCTCTCTCTCTCTCCCTTCCTTCCTTCCTTCCTTCCTTCCTTCCTTCCTTCCTTCCTTCCTTCCTTCCTTCCTTTCTTTCTTT
>NW_006159969.1:944207-950063 GCF_000334495.1 Tupaia belangeri chinensis | reverse complement strand
TCTTTCTTTCTTTCTTTCTTTCTTTCTTTCTTTCTTTCTTTCTTTCTTTCTTCTTTCTTTCTCGCTCCCTCCCTCTCTCTCTTTCTTTTTTCTCTTTCTTTCTTTCTCCCCCCACCCCTCCAGTGAGCCCACATGCCCTAATAGAAAAAATTTCTCTCTTAAAAAAATAGAATGATTGGGACCAGCAGTTAGCGTAATGGCTATGTCGCTGAACTCCCATGTAGTCGACTACGGTTTGAGTCTCAGACCTGGTGGCTTATACTCATGCCGGGTGCGTATGCGTGTGTCCAAGATCCTGAGAGGAGAACAGAGGAGAAGGGATTGCAGCGTGGCCTTCCCCCCAGGGGGTGATTTCTCGCTCTCTGTCTCTCTCTGTCCCTCTGGCGAGTACACATGCCCTGTAGCAAAAACCTCTCCAGAAAAAAAGAAAAAAAAATAGAATAGTCAAAGTAGATATCCCTGTCTTGTTTCAGTTCTAAGAGGGAAGGCTTTCAGCTTTTCTCCATTCAGTATGATGTTGACAGTTGACAGTGTATTTGTCCTATATGGCATAAATGATGTTGAAGTACGTTTCTTCTATGGCAAATTTGTTGAACTTTTTTTTTGGAGAGGTTTTCGCTGTAGGGCGCATGCGCTCGCCAGACAGAGAGAGACATACAGATAGAAAACGAGAAATCAACCCCCGGGGGGATGGTCACGCCGCAATCCCTTCTCCTCCATTCTCCTCTCGGGATCTTGGGCACGCACGTACACGCGCCCGGCATGAGTTTTAAGCCACCGGGTGTGGGACGTGAACTGTGGTCGACTACGTGGGAGTCCCGCGACATAGCCATTACGCTAACTGCTAGTTCCCTGTTGAATATTTTTTAATCACAAGAGAATGCTGTGTTTTATCAAATGTGTTTCCCACATCTACTAAGATGATACAGTTTTTGTCCTTCATTTGTTGATGTGGTATATCATTTTTATGAATTAGCAAATATTGAACCATTCTTGCATCCCTAGGATAAAATCCACTTGGTCATGGTATATTGTAATGATGTAAAACTTTTTGGTGTGCTATTGGAATCTATTAGTAGTTTGTTTTGGATTTTTGCATCTATATTCATTTGGGATATTTGTAATTTTCTACTATTTTTTTCTGGTTTTGGTATGAGGGTGATGTTGTCCTTGTAGAATAGGTTTGGGAGGGTTCCTTCCACTTCAATTTTTTGGTAAATTTTTTTTTTTTTTGGAGAGATTTTTGCTATAGGGTGTGTGTGCTCACCAGAAAGGCAGAGAGAGACAGAGAGACAGAAAGCGAGAAATCACCCCCCAGGGGCTTGGCCACGCTGCAATCCCTTCTCCTCCATTCTCCTCTCAGGATCTTGGGCACACATGCACATGCACTTTGTGTGAGTTTAAGCCACCAGGTCCGGGAATTGAACCATGGTCGACTACATGGGAGTCCAGCGACATAGCCATTATGCTAACTGCTGGTCCTGGTAATGTTTTTATGAAGAGCATGGTATTAGCTTTTCTTTAAAGATTTCGTAGAATTCAGCAGTGAAACCATCTCATTCTCAGTTTTTTTTTTTGTTAGGAATCTTTTTATCGCTAATATAATTTCATTCATTGTTATTAATCTGCTTAGGTTTTCTATTTCCTTCCATTTCAGTCTTTGTAGGTTGTATGTATCAAGGTACTTATTCATTTCCTCTAGGTTTTTTAGTTTTTTGATGTATAGTTGTATTTCTGCAGTGTCAGTTGTAATATCTCCTTTTTAATTTATAATTTTATGTATCTGGAAACTTTTTTTTTTCTTAATCTAGCTAATGTTTGATAATCTTATCTTTTAGGAAGAAAAACAACTTTTGTTTTATTGATCTTTTTATTATCTTTTTGTTCTCAAATTTGTTTATTTCTTCTCTGACCTTTATTATTTCTTCTAATTCTAATTTTGGGATTAATTCTTGTTTTTCTAGGTCTTTGGGATGGGTCATTAGATGATTTATTTGAATTCTATTTTCTTTCTTTCTTTTTTCTCTCATTAAGGCACTTATTTCTATAAACTTTTTCCTTTGAACTGCTTTTACTGTGTCCCATAGGTTTCTGTATGTTGTGTTTTCATTTTCATTTGTATCCATAAATTTTCTAATTTCCACCTTGATCCTTTCTGTTAATCCAGTAGTCATTTAGAAACATGTTATTTAGTTTCTGTGTAGTTGTATGTTTTCCAATTTTTTGTTACTGATTTTTAGTTTTATTCCATCATGATTAGTAAAGATACTTGATATAATTTCTATCAAACATTTTTTTGAGATTTGTTTTGTGACCTAACTTGTGGTTTATCTTGAAGAATGATCCATGTGCTGATGAGAAGAATATATATTCTGTAGTTATAAGTGAAATATTGATTTAGTTTGTTTAGTCTTTGGTGCAGTTTAAGTCTAATGTTTCTTTGTTAATTTTTTTTGTTTAGCTTATCTGTCCAGTGATGAAAGTGGGGTGTTGAAGTCTCCAACTATTTTTGTATCGGACATTATCTCTCTTTTTAGCTCTAGTAATAATTACTTTATATATTTAGGTACTCTCTTGTTGGGCTCGTATATATTCACAATTATTATGACTTGTTGGGTTGATGAAGTTATCATTTTGCAATGGCTTTCTTTATCTCATTTCACAATTTTTAAATTGAAGTCTATCTTATGTGATGTCTGTATAACTACTACTGCTTGCTTTTGAATTCTATTTCATGGAGTATCTTTTTCCACTTTTTAGTCTATGTGTGTATTTATAAGTAAAATGAGTTTCTTATAGGCAACATATAGTGGAGTCTTATAGGCAACATATAGTGGGGGCTTTTTTTAAATTCAATTTGCCTCTTTTATAAAAACTGATAGATGTAGACTTACTCCTATCATTTTGTTGATTTTTTCTGGTTGTTTTGTGTGTTCTTTTTTTCTTCGTTTCTTTTTTTTTTTTTATTGTTTGTCTTTGCAGTGTGATGGTTTCTATAATGATAATGTCTGATTTCTTTCTCTCTCTTGTTGGTGTATCTGCTTTGCCAGTGAGTTTTATATCTTCCCATATTTCATGGTGATATTTACCTTCCTTTCATTTCCAGATGTAGGACTCCCTTAAGTATTTTTTTCAAAGCTGAATTAGTACTGATAAACTCTCTTGGTTTTTGCTTGTCTGGAAAAGATCATTTTTCTGAAGGATTTCCTTGCAAGGTATAATATTCTTGGTTGGAAATTTTGTTCTTTCAGCAACTTGAATATGTTATCTCATTCTCTTCTGCCTTGCAAGGTTTCTGCTGACAAATTTGCTGTTAGTCTAATGGGGATTTCTTTTCTTTTCTATTATTATTATTTTTTTTTAGAGAGGTTTTTATTATATGGTGTGTGCTCTTGCCAGAGAGACAGAGACAGAGAAACAGAAAGGGTGAAATCACCCCCTGGATCACACTACAACCCCTTTTCCACCAGCCTCTCCTTGGGATTTTGGGCACATGCACACATGTGCCCAGTGTGAGTTTTTAAGCCACTAGGTTCGGGACTCAAACCATGGTCTACTATGTAGGAGTGCAGCAATGTGACCATTATGCCATCTTCTGGTCCCTCTAATGGGAATTTCTTCATGCAAGCCTTTATGCTTTTCTTTAACCATAGACTTCTTATCTGACTTTTGATAGTTTGACTGTAATGTGCTCAAAGATGGTATTTTTGAGTTAAATATATTTGGCAATCTTTGCATTTCCTAACTCTGGATATTAATATCTCTCTAAATTTGAAAGCTTTTCAGCTATAGTTTTATAGGATAGGTTTTCTATGCCTTTCCTCATCTTTTTGCTTTCTGAAATTTCCATAATGCAAATATTTCCTTGTTTACTGGTGTCTAACAGGTCTCAAAATTTTTTTTCTTTTCAATTGTTCATTCTCTTTCTCTTTTCTCTTTCCTTTCTTTTCTTTCCTCAAAATCTCTGCTTTTACATTCAGAGATTCTTTCTTATCTTTTATCTAGTCTGTTGTTGATGTTCTTGACTATATTTTTAGTTTTACTAATTGAACTTTTCATTTCCAGAGTTGCTGTTTGCTTCTTTCTTTAAGAAAATAATACAGTTTTGTTGATTTTTCTTACTCATATTGTTATTTTATTATTCATTATTATTATTGTCTCATAGAATAATTTTTTTCCAGATGTCATTGAATCATTTATCTGAATTCTCTGTGTCTTATTTAATTTTCTTAAGATCATTTTTACCATTATTCTTTTTATTGTTATTTTAAGAGAGATTTTTGCTATAGGGTATGTGTGCTTGCCAGAGAGATAGAGAGACAGAAAGCAAGAAATCACCCCCCAGGGGGGATGGCCACGCTGCAATCCCTTCTCCTCCATTCTCCTCTTGGGATTTTGGGCACATGTACACACATACCCGTGTGAGTTTGAAGCCACCAGGTCTGGTACTCAAACTACGATCAGCCAGGTGGGAGTCCAGTGATATAACCACTATCCCATCTGCTGGTCCCTATTACTATTATTGTTAAAAATTTAGTCAGAGGGCACATGCATTCATTGGAGAGAGACAGAGAGATAGATAAAGAGAAAGTGAGAAAACACCCCCTATGGGAGTACAATCACGCCACAGTACCTTCTTCATATCTTCTTTAAGAATGTTTGGGCACACACACACATGTGCCCTGCATGTTTCTGAAGCTGCTGAGTCTGGGACTTTGAACCATGCAATCAGCCATAAGGGATCCAACTTCCCCAACCACCATACCATGGGCTGGCTCAAGATCATTATTTTGAATTTCTTTTTAGGCATTTTTTGGATTTCTTTTTCTCTGTAGTCTGTTACTAGAGAATTAATGTTTTCTTGGGAGAATTTATGTTTTTTTTTTTTTCTCAAGAATCTTGTGTTCCTGTGTTAATATCTAGGGATCTGGCAAAATAATCGTCTTTTCCAATTTTGTGGAGTAGTCCTTGTAGGAAAGGATTTTTTTCCCTGCAGATGTGTCCTATAGTATTAGTTGGGTAGTGTACTTGAATTTGGTTCTGGTTGGATTCAGTATTATAGACTCTGTATATTTTCTTCATCTGGAATCTATATCTGTAGTGTTTGTGAGTGTTGTTTTTTTTTTTTCTCCAAAGACAGTTTACATATGCAATGGCATTATCTTGTTGGAAACAGAGGGTACCAGAAATGGAGATTAGGGACCTTTGGTTCTGAATACAGTGCATGCAGTACATAGGGGTCTTGCCAATAAAGGAGATGTTATCTTTGGGAGCAATGGCTGAGGCAAGTGCCAGATGTGATGATATTGGTGACACCGGGGTCCAGGTGGGGTGTATCCAGGGCACAGAGGTCCTGGCAGTTGAAAGGGTTTGGTGACCTCCAATGGCAGTTGTAGCTCTGAACTGGCATCTTCAATCCTTGTGTGAGGTGAACATAGTGCATAGAGGGCCTGTTTATCTAAGGGGGAGAGGCATCAGTGGTGGAAACAGGGGTGCCTAGGATGCGTAGTGTCTTTAGACCCTAGGTGGGCATGTGAGGCTCAGGGATCTAGCAGTGGGAGGATTTAGAGCAGTTTGTGGCAATGTGGTGACAAGCTAGTCGGGAGGCGACTGGGGCTCTCAGGCCCTAGGTGAGACCTATAGAGGCCCCTTCAGTTAGCTTAATCTGAATTAGTGATTGCATTTAATGTTCTTGGACTCAGGTGGGGTGTGCAAGGAATGGGGAAAGCTACATAGGGTGAAAGGTCAAGGCTATGGCTTCCTTGATCGGGGTAACACCCAGCTCCAGGTCATGGATGGGGCTCACTTTACACATACTGGGTGAAGAGGTAAGGCCATGGGGTCCCATGGGAGCAG
>NW_006159969.1:927112-944110 GCF_000334495.1 Tupaia belangeri chinensis | reverse complement strand
TTGGCCTATTGGCTCTGAGGCCCTGGTAGCATGCTGTTGGTGTGCAGAATCTGTGCTGCATGAGGGGCAGGGCCACTAGTGGTGGCTATAAAAAGGTGAAGGGATCTAGGTCTCTGTATCTTTGGGGAGGTGGGCCTGGGTTATTTAGTCTCTCAGCAGGAGTATCTGAAGTCTTCAGAATCTGAGGTGGGCAGGAAGAGGATGATGTCTGGAGGCCTCAGTCTTTGAGAGAGTCAGGAGGCCTCAGTCTCTGAAGGACACCCGATCAATTTTCCAAGTTCTAAAGACATCTGTCTCACAGTGTTGTGCTGCCTGTTCTTGAAGTGCCTATTCCATGGAGTGTGCTATCTAGGCTTGGGGGCTAGGGTCAGTGCTGCATCTCTAGGTTCAGCTATTGACCTGGCTTTGCCATCCTTCATGTGGATGGAGCAACATTGGTACGGACCTCAGTAAGATGAATGTGGAGGGTCTACTGAATCTCAGGGCAGGAGGTACTTGGGCTGTTACACTACTCCCAAAATGACACCATGCCATTGGAACTTGGATCTCAAGGAGTAAGGGAGGATCTATCTCGTGTACCTTTTCTGGGTTAGTGTCTTCATGTGTACTCTGGGTGGCTTCTTACACTGTATTTGAGGTTTATGATGACTACAGCACTGTCCTATAGCTGAGACTTCAGGTGTTTGAGATGGAAATGGGTACTGTCAGGAATATTTTGCTTACCTTTTAACTGCGTTGGGGAGTTTTCCTCAACCCAGGCCTCTCTTGGCCCAGTGCTTCTTTTCTCTACTCCTCTACCCTGAGTCTCTGTGCCTTGGAGGTTTCTCATTACTTCTTTGTAGTCTAGTGTTCCCTCCTCACTTCTCTATCTGAAATACAGCTATTTGCCAGGAATCGTTAGTCTTTCTCCATGATGAGACAGTGCATTGGGTTCTCTAGTCAGCCATCTTCTTCTACCCTCTGGTTTTCTCCTTAATCAATAATCTTATTTTAAAATTGACCCTCTGGGGACTGACAGGTGGCGTGGTGGTTAAGGACACTGGACTCCCACATGGCTGACCGTGGTTTGAATCCTGGACCTGGCTGCTTGCTTTCTTACTTTCTCTCTCACTCTGTTCTCTCTGGTCATGTTAAAATAAATAAATAAAGTCAAATAAAATAATTCTTAAAAAAAAATTCATTCTCTGTTTTTGGGAATCTCCATTTCCATCTCAAACATCTGAAGTCTCAGCTATAGGACAGCCACATAGTCATCAATGT
Organism: Tupaia belangeri chinensis; assembly: GCF_000334495.1. NCBI lineage: Eukaryota > Metazoa > Chordata > Mammalia > Scandentia > Tupaiidae > Tupaia > Tupaia belangeri. Next base: position 942,850 of record NW_006159969.1, on the reverse strand, counting down.
AGGAAGTCACCCAGAGGCATCCTCATGAGGGCACAAACCCAGAAAAGGTACACAAGATAGATCCTTCCCTACTCTTTGAGACCCAAGTTCCAATGGCATGGTGCCATTTTGGGAGTAGCATAACAGCCCAAGTACATCCAACCTTGAGATTCAGCAGACCTTCCATCTTCAGATTACTGAGGTCCCAGTGTCGCTCCACCCATACCAAGGGTGGCAAAGCCAGGTCAATAGCTGAGCCTAGAGATGCAGCAGTGACCCAATCATCCTGGAACCAGTGGCTTGAAGCTTACAATGGGCGCTGTGTGAGTTTCCAAGAGGAGAATGGAGGAGATGGGATTGCAATGTGATCATCCTCCCCTGGGGTGTTTTCTAACTTTCTGATCTCTCTGTCTCTCTAGCAAGTGCACATGCCCTATAGCAAAAATCTCTCATAAATAAATAAATAAATAACCAGCCAATTAAAATTTTTGAAAAGAAAATGTTGTTTTATGACAAACTCTTCACCATGAGTTTATTATTGTCCTTTCTTCTAACAAGCTGGAGATAAGTCAGTGTGTATAAACCAGGACCCACAATATATCCACTTCCAGGGTGTATGTGGTTCTGACTATTGTGGGTGAGTTATTTTAGTCTAGTTTCCCACTTATTCCTTAAACTGTGTGATGGCTGTATTTTCTCATCACTTTTTTCTTTTTTTTTTTTTTTTCTGTTTAAACGACTCTCAACCTCTTATTTGTGCAGTTTGCCTTAAAGCCTTTTGGCTTTTCATGTGGTGAGAATGAGGCTGTAAAAACAAATAGAGCATGGATGTTAATGTTATCTGGTGGTGGTCATCCAGATAATCTCAACAAATGTTTTTATTACTTCTCTCTCTCTCCCTCTTTTTTTTTTTTTTCCCAAAATTTTTGTTGAGGGGCCAGTAGATAGCATGGTGGTTAAGGTGCTGGACTCCCACATGGCCTACTGTAGTTTGAATCTTGGACCCAGCAGCTTGAAAATCACTCTGGGCACAAGGTATTTATGCCCAAAATCCCAAGAGGAGAATGGAGAAGGGATTGTGGCTTGGCGATCCCCAACCATGGGGTGATTTCTTGCTTTCCCTCTCTCTATCTCTGTCTCTCTCCAGTGAGTGCACATGGCAAAAAACTAAAATAAATTAATAACTAATTTCATTGAAGTTAAAATTTAAAATTTAAAAGTTCTAGGACAACTTTATGGGGATTGACATTTTTAAAAAACATTTAACAGTTTTATTAATATACGATTTATATTTCATTCACATAAAATACACCCATTTAATGTGTACAAGTCAGTGGTTTCAGTATATTTCTAGATATTTACAACAATCACCATGATCCATTTTAGAACATCTTGATCACTTCTAAAAGAAACCTTGTACCCTTTAGCTATCACCCACCTATTCCTTCATTCTTTACTGACTCCATTTTCCTAATCTCTCCCCACCCTAAACAAACACTAATTTCCTTTCTGTCTCTGGATTTCTATGCTCTGGGCTTTCATATGAATGGGATCATATAACACGACTTCTGCAACTTTTTTCGCTCAGCATAACAGTTTCCAGATTCATTAGTCTTGTAGCATACATCAATACTTCACTTGTTTTTAAGACCGAATGACATTTTCTTGTACAGCTTTAACACATTTTATCTGCTTGTTTGCTGATGGACATTTGGGTTGTTCCCTCCTTCTGACTATTATAAAATGGTTCTATAAACATTAGTGTATTTATTTCTGTGTGTACATACGTTTTCATTTCTCCTGGATGTTCCTAAAAGTGTAATTGCTGGGTTGAATGATAATTGTGTTTAATTATTTATGGAAATGTCAGACTATGTCTCAAACTGTTGTACACTTTTTACTACCAGCAGTATGAGTGATCCAGTTTCTGCACATCCTCACCAACACTTATTATCACTTGGCTTTTTGATTTTAGTCATTTTAGTGGGTGGAAGGGGATATTATTGTGGTTCTAATTCTCTCTTAAGCTGTGTTCGATATTAATGTGTTTGCCTGTTTTTGCTTCATAATTCTTTTTTTTTTGAGAGTTTTTTTTTTTTTTTTTTTTTTTTTTTGAGTGGCTGTGTTTGCGTGTGCTCGCCAGACAGAGAGAGACAGAGAGATGCAGTCGACTACGTGGGAGTCCAGCGACATAGCCATTACTCTAACTGCTGGTCTCCCACAATTCTTAACTTATTTTTTTAACAAATGGAAATGATTTCTCTGTTTTTTATTTGAACAATGTAAACTCACTTACTTTAAAGTCTTCATCAGACTATTTCACCTGGAATAAATTAACGTTCTAATTGTTTAGTCTTCCTTAGTGTTTTATTTCCACAAACATTTTAGAATTTTGTGTATAGGCTCATTTTCAGCTGAACACATTTGATTAAGATCCTTTCCTCATCGTTCACATCTCCCTATTCAAATATTTGGCGGTGGCTTTACCTGGCTTGCCATTACCTTTATCCAAACTTATGATGGCATTTTGTAGACTCATTTTCAGTGTGCTGCTGGTGAGGTTGTAGGTCCATTTAGTGAGCCAGCAAGAGACTTGATCAGGAAGCTATATTTTATCTGTAGACTTTCACCTTGCCGAAGGGATAGACCTTGTTGTTGGTCAGTAGTGTTTTTTTTCTAGCCTCTTTTCCACAGGTATAATCAGAGAGGCTAATAATATACAGGATTGAAAATGGAATTGGAGGTGGGGGAAGAGTGTAACTTTGAGTTTCGCTTTAAGTATTAAAACTGTCAAATATCCCCCAACTCTGGCTCTGCTGAGAGATTTGTTTCATTACTTTTGGTCTTCAAAGATGTTTGTTTTTTTACCCAATTAAAAAAATATTTGTACTTCATGTTTTCCTTTTATGTGGTTGGAGCATAGTGGTGGGTATGTTAAAGTGTGAACTCTGCATCATCTTGACTGGAAGTCTTGCTTTACTTAAGGCAGGATAGCAGGTGCTGCAATAAGTTTACAGAAGAAACTAAGGAGAGTTTACCATTTTCCAGGGTAGGAAGTAGAGTGGAAATTTTGTTTTTGCCTTCCCATCTTTCTTTCTCACAGCAGGTAACCCTAGTTTTCCTTTAGGAACTTCTCCTCTCCTCTGACATCAGTCACTATGATTTTAAGTTTAGTTCATTCTTTTTTTAAAAAAAGAATTATTTTTATTTAACTTTATTTGTTTACTCATCCATTTTAATTTGAGCAGAGAGGGAGGGGAAGAGAGAGAGAGTGAGAGAGAGTGAGAAAGCAAGCCACCAGGTCCAGGACTTGAACATGGTTGGCCATGTGAGTCCAGCATCCTTAACCACCACGCCACCCTAGCCCCAAGTTGGGCTCATTCTACTCCCATACTATTAGCTTGTAATTTAAGTCCTGGCCACAGCAATTAGTTCAAAGATGAGCAAATAATCCAAGTTGTCCAACGAGTTCCCTCTTTGTTGTTTTTTTTTTTTTCTATCAGAAAAGGGATCCACTTTTCATATTTAAAGTTCTTAACATCTTCACTTGTAAAATGTGGGTTAATAATACTGTCTCACAGAGAATCAGAGGATAGGAAAGCTCATACATATTGGATATTATCATCATTGTTACTATGATTCCATTCTAAATTTAAAGGAGGGAGAAATTGCCTTTGATATAGTCTAGGAGGGATTTATACAGAAGGTGTGATTTTAACTGGATCTCAAATATATGGGTGGTTGATGAAGAGGAACAGAGAATAAGTATTACCAAGTTGTGCAAGAGGGCAGTAGAGTGATGGTATAAGAAGATCTGAGAGGAGTTAGGTGGGATGGGTGTGGCAGTTGGGTGAGAAACACATTTCAGAAAACTCCTTGGGTCTCGAACCAAGGAGTTAGAATTTTTTTTTTGGCAAGTATTGTGAAACCAAGGGAGATTTTTGGATCAGAAAGTAGTATTATTGAAGTATGATGGCTTATAATGAAATAACTCCTCTATTTGTAAAATGAGAAGTGAATAATCACACCATGTACTTTTTCACTGTAACTTCATTACTTAAACTCCAAATGCAAAGCCAAAATACATATAGGAGATGGTCTAGGAGAATGAAAGAAGAAAGCAAATCAAGAAAGCACCATTTACTTTCTCTCCCACTAGATTCACAGTCCGTGGGTCAGCTTTCTATGTATTAACCAAATAAGTTTTCCTTTATCTTTGGGTCATGCACCCTAAGTGTGTTTGTGTGTGTATGAATTTTCACATACACATATTTTGTTAGAAATGTTTATGTTTGTACAAAGCCACACTTTAATCTATGACTTGAACACAATTACAGATCAATTTTAATGATTTATGAATTTGTTATAGTCAGTTTTGTCCCTATACTTTTTACTATTCTTTTTCTTAAATAAATAGGATAGTTGGGGGTGGGGGAGACTCCAAGAGATGGGCAAATAAAAGCTAGCCTCATTTGAGAGACATTTGAAGATATGGCATCAAATGGGTAGACGGTAACAGTGGTTGTTTTCTTTTGAGAATAATTGTGTTCCACACTCAACTATAGTCATCCTTACTCTCTGCTATTCTCCAGCCCGGAGTCTATGTGTCAATGACATTTATCATCATACAAGTCTCTTTTTGAGCTTGTGTGTATTACATACATTCATTTTCATTACTTACTTGGCCTCTGTGGCTATTTTAATTTGTGACTCATAGATCAAACTAATTTTGATTTTGCCCTTCTGAAGTTAAATATGCATACATATTTCTCCTAAGCATTCTAAGACAAGTTAAAAAGCAGCATTAATTATTCTAAATATGAACAGCTGGGGTTAGGCCCGCTCTTGGTTGTAACTCATGTATGCCACTTCTGTTGGCCTGGTTAATTTTTTTGTATTCATTGAGAAAGGGGATGTGCCAGGAGTTGTTTTCTATCTGATGGTAGGCCAGTAGATTCTGTGAAATCATGCCAACACGTGCCAAATTGTCACCTCTGCATCATTATTTTTTCAGAGGCTCATGGTATAAGTTCCCTGTGTTCTATGAGGTCATATTTACTTGTTCAGATAGATAAAGGTCTATGCCCAGATGGACAAATTCTTAGGAAAGTGCTATTTTTACCCAATTTGCTAAACCACATATGAGCGACAAATATTTCCATAGGATTAATGAATAGGTGTTTCAGTCTCTTCCACCCTTATTAAATGCTAGCTTTTTCTTTCCTACTTGGAACTCTGTTGAATTTGTGGATGAGAAGCATTTTCCATATGTAATGAATCCAAAGACTTTTTAACCTATTAGATTTTGTTGCATATATCAGTTACTCTTAAAGAATTGGTTCCAACCTAACCAAGAATTAAATAAGCTGAGAATCTAGTACTCCTTCATTTAGAATACTTTCATATTTTATAAGTAATACTATACATATGGCTTATTTTTTGATAAGATCAAGAATTGACCAAGGAAATCATGTAACTATAGCCATCCGTATTTTTATCATTTGCCAAAAAAATTTCTTTGCTTCATAGAAACCACATAGAAACCAAATGACTTGGTTGTATTTCCACTTCTCTAGGCAACAAACCAATTTCTCAGTCTCCATGGACACTCAGTTGAGCAACAGTAGTTAGATCTGTAAAAACTGCTATCAGCGGGACCAGCAGTTAGCAAAATGACTGTGTCGCTGGACTCCCACGTAGTCGACCGGGTTTGCATCCCGTACCTGGTGGCTTAAACTCAAGCCGGGCGTGTGTGTGTGCGTGCCCAAGATCCTGAGAGGAGAATGGAGGAGAAGGGATTGTGGCATGGCCATCCCCCCTGGGGGGGGGGTGATTTCTCGCTTTCTGTCTCTCTGTCTCTCTGTCTCTGTCTGGCGAGTGCATGCGCCCTATAGCAAAAACCTCTAAAAAAAAAAAACAATCCAAAAAACTGCTATAACATTGGCATCTAATAGTAACCTGTCCATCAGCACTGGGAAGGCAACCGTCTAAGGCACCAGTTATATATGAGGTTGCACATGAGCATCTGAGACCATGCCAAGTGTCAGTCCCTGGTAATTTTCCAGTTTCTTAATTTGTGTTGGTTCACAAATTATTATGGATCTTGTCATGATAGCTGGGTAGCTGTAAAGCTCCAAAATTAGGTGATAGGAATGGTAAAAGAAAACAAAACAAAACCAGGTCTGGTTGAAATAGATACACCCTCCACTTGGTTAAGAAACAGGCTTCACAGGGCCAGCAGGTGGCATAGTGGTTAAGGCACTGATTCCATATGTTTGAATCCTGGACTGAGCAGCTTGAAAGTCACACCAGGTATGTGCATGTGCATTACCAAAAATCCCTGGAGGATAATGGAGAAGGGATTGCAGCATGGTCATTTCCCGTGGGAGGGTGGTTTCTCACTTTCCCTTTAACTGTCTCTCTTTGTCTTTCTCTGGTGAGTGTACACACCCTATGGCAACAACCTTTAAAAAAGTGAATAAAGAAAGAAAGAGGCTTCACATCCTGATGGTCATACTAACTCAGTTAAGAAGTAACATGTATTTGGAAATCCTTGTGAAAAACCCGAAACGATAGTTGAAAGAAGAGAAGTAATAGACATGTTTTAGTATATATGGACATATAACATATAAAAAATGTTGACTCTAAGCAGTAACCAGAAAGTTCTGCCCCTTCAGAATTAGCCAAGATAGAAGAAAAGATGGGGTCAAATTGCTCCCTACTATGTACTACAATAATTCTCTAGGGCCTGTTTCCCCAGCCCAAGACAGCAAAAAGATGATCTGCTTTCCAGTTTTGCATATGTGTTTCTTTTCTCTTGCTTGAATTGTGTAAAATTCTCCATTTCCACCTACTTCAAAATGAACAAATTAAAAGCTGAATGTTGCAAACCATTAACCAATGATGGAAATGTTGAAAAAGAAAGGTATTGAGAAATAGGAAAATGATTCTTTAGGGGTAACGACTCTGCCATTAATATGCTAGACCATAGTAGATATGTGGTTTTTCCTTTCAGAGTCTCTCTTTTTTTGTTTTTGGAGAGGTTTTTGCTATAGGGCATGTGCACTTGCCAAAAAGATAGAGACAGAGAGATAGAAAGCGAGAAATCACCTCCCAGGGGCGATGGCCTTCTCTTCCATCGTCCTCTTGGGATCTTGGGCACGCCTACACACACGCCTGGCATGAGTTTGAGCCACCAAGTCTGGGAATCGAACCACGGTTGACTACATGGGAATCCAGCAACATAGCCATTACGCCAACTGCTGGTCCAGCCTTTCAGAGTCTCTATCTCCTCATCTGTAAAGGAAGATGAGTAGTTTTTTTTTTTTTTTTTAAGAATTATTTTATTTTACTTTATTCATTGTTATTATCATTATTATTTTCCAGTTTGATCAGAGAGAGAGATAGGAAATGAGAAAGCAAGCCACCAGGTCCGAGACTTGAACCGTGGTCAGCCATGTGGGAGTCCAGCGCCTTTAACCACCATGCCACTTGCCTAGTGCTAATGTATTCTATTGTTCAAAAACAAAGTCAATGTTCATTTCACATATAACAGAGACCATATCAAGATCTCCAGAGATCCGGTTTTTTGTTTTGTTTTGTTTTTAGTTTGCTATAGGGCCAATGTACTCACTGGAGAGAGAGAGAAAGAGAGAGAGAGAGAGAGAAAGAGAGAAAGAGACAGAGAGAGAGAGTAAAAAGTTACCCCCAGGGGGATGGCTATGCGTAAATCCCTTCTCCATTCTCTCCTCTTGGAATTTTGAGCATGCTTGCACAAGTGCCCAGTGTGATTTTTCTAGCTGCAGGGCCCAGGATTCTTTACTCACAATTGGTCATGTGGGATGCAGCCACCTTAACTTCCGCACCATCTCCTGGCCTGAGATCTAGTGTATTACAGGACAAAAATCTTCAAGATTATGCTACAGGGAATTAGATGACAAGAACAATATTGTAGGTACAGCCATGGAGTGCTGGACCATAGTGCTGGAAGTTGCCTGGCCAATAAGGGTTTGGATCCTCAGGTTGGCCTGGAAACACACTAGGCATGTACACAGGCTCCCAACATTTTGAGGAACTGGAGGGCTGAGGAAAGTCAGTTGTGGCATGAGATCCTGTTGAGAGTGGTTTCTTTCTCTCTTTTCCTTTTGTGCACATGCTCTCTATCATAAAATAAAATATAAAATAAAATAAATCTTGCACTTTCCAAAAAAGCTTTTAATAATTTCTATTTTTCCTTATACTATGGAAGGTTTCTATGAATGTCGTAATAAATAAATTCCTGGGCAAAAATAGTAGGTATATTTTCTCAGACACTTTGAGTTTTTGTTTGTTTCTAGGAATTTGAGACAGACAAATAAAATAGAATTTAAAACCGTAAATTGTTAAAGGCTTGAAATAGTAAAGATAACAGTGAGGCTAGTATAAATTCAGTGTCTTTATAATGTAAAACCATGGGACAATTTGGAAATAAGAAGCAAACAAAGGATGATCTCCAATGTCTCATTGTTTCTAGACTTGATATAAATTATGTGGTAGAAAGAATGGGCTTTGAGATCAGGAATTTAGTTTTGTGGAATTTGAGGTATTTGAAGGGCTAAGAGGTAGATAGGTCTCATAAACACTTGAATGACTGGTCTGAAACTCCAGAAGAAGTCTGAAGTAGAAGTGTAGATTGAGAAGTCATAGGTGGCACTTAAGGCCCCACATGTGGATGGATGCAGGATCTCATGCAAAACGAGTAGAAAGACAAGCTAGATCTCCATACAGAACTCTGGGAATGACTAAGAGGTTTGAGGCACAAGAGGACCATGCAAAGAAAACTGAGTGGCTAGAATGACGGAAGGGTGCCCAGGGATGAAACATGTAACATAAACCAAATAAAGAGACACTTACTCAAGTGATGTCAAATGAGATCAAGGACAAGGAGTATATTGTAGTTTTGACCATTGGTGTTCTCAACAAAGCAGGCCAAGGAATATCATAGAACCACACTGTGGTGACAGAGATATGAATGGAAATTGAGGAAAAGTGAGGTATCTGTTTTATGGAAGCTTGGTTCAAAGTAAGGAAAACTTTGGAGACTAACACAAAATGGTGGGATAGTTTTGATGTTGAGTTTCTGGAGTCTTAAATAAACTTGAATGCTGAAGGAAACAAATTATTGGTTAGGTAGGGACTGAAGATATAGGATGGGCCAGCCTTTGACATGGTGGTTAAGGTGACTGAATCCCACATGGTTGACTGTGTGGTTAGAGTTCCAGATCCAGTGGCTTGAAAAACATGTGTGTGCATACTCAAAATTCCAAAAGAAGGGAGAAGTGGAGGAGAAGGGATTGTAGCATGGCCTTGACCCACAGGGGGTACTTTCTCACTTTCTCTCTCTCTCTCTCTCTGAGTGCACATGTTCTGTAGCAAAATCTAAAAAGGAGGAGGATGAGGAGAAGAAAGAAAAAGAAGTAGCAAGAAAGAGGCAAGTACTAGGTACTAGATGCCTACAGTTTGGAGAAAAAAGAATCCAGAGTCTAGGAAGCAGTGCTGGCTCTTACAAAAGACATATGTGTTTCTCTTACACAAGGCAGAGGAGGAAAGCATAGGCAAAGAGGCAGATATGTTTATAAAATGAGGAAAAGAAGGAAGTAAAAATCATACTAATTAATATTTTTCCTGGGCAATATAAGAAGTAGATTATTTTCTGAGTGAGGAAGAGTGAGAATCAGGTGAAATAGCATGGGGCAAGAGGAGAAATGAGTACAGAGATATGAGCCAGAAGGGATCAAAGACTCAAATCAGAGTTGCTGAGTAGGATTGGCCATGAGCATGCAAGAGCTATTGTTGTGGAACATTCAATGAGAGAGAGACAAGACACAGAGACTTTAGCAGGAAAACAGTGGTTTTTTTTTTTTTTTTTTTTTGTGTGTGTGTGTGTGTGTGTGTGTGTGTGTGTGTGTGTGTGTTTGTGTGTGTGTGCTAGCTCCAGCTTGGGGGATTCATATCCAAATGCCGAGCCCCCAAATTTCTCGGGGCTCCTCCTTTTATTTGTCTTAGGTTCTTTGAATCCCATATATAGTTTAGTTTCTTTGATACCCCATACCTTTGATTGGGTAAAAGACTATTACAGAATGATACAGGCATATACTAGGTTATCCGGCTGTCAGATATGCAGGCATACATGAAGTTATTGAGTTTCTATGTTGCTAGCAGGGCTACAAGGTCACTAGGAATTGCTAAGCTGCTATGGGGACAGGGCTGCAAGGTCATCACAGGATGTATGTGTGTTTTTAAGTTCTAAGCATGCCCATTATCTTCATTGGTCCTTGAGGTTCCCCTACCACATTATCATAATTGTCATGATATTAAAGTCTTTGGTCCTAAAAAACTTGGTGGTGGGTACTTAGAATTATGGTGTTCTGCTTTAAAATATTGTTTATTTTCATGTTGTCTCCCTGATGATTAAGTAAGTCTTTTAAAGCAACATCATCAATCATCTGTTGTTAATGTATTAGTAAGATCAATCTTTTATTTCTGTTGCAACCTTGAGTGCTTTGGATAGGAATTAGATAAAATATTAGAAGTATATCATTAAAGATAGAATTTTATAAGAACTTAATATTTTGTAGACTCTTCTGTGACTCAAACCATCACTTTAGGTTAAACATGATCAAAGATTTGAGAAAATTTCCCAACAAACTGGGTAAAGATGTGAAACGATGCTCAACATTGTTAGTCATCAAAAATATGCAAAATAAAACCACAATGAGATACCACCATGTACCTATTAGAATGTCTAAAGTGAAAAAGACTAAAGTGAACAAGTGTGGCAAGAATCCATAGCAACTGGAGCTCTCATGCACTGCTGGTAGGAATGAAAATGGACCAACCACTTTGGAAAACAGTTTGACAATTTCTTAGAAATATACACTCACACCCACCCACCCACCCATGGCATATAATCCAGTTATTCTATCTTCAGATGCCATAAACATTTGTGTATAAGCCTTTGTATAGATTACCTGAGGAAAAAATATGTGGTATACAAAGACGCATACAATGTTCATGGCAGTTTTATTGGTAATAATAGGAAATATGGAAACAACAGAAATATCCATCAGCAGATGAATGGATAAACAAATTGTGGTATATCTATATAATGGAATATTACTGAGCCATAAGAGAAAATAAATGGTTGATTGCACAGCGACATGAATGAATTTCAGAATAATTATGGTGGGTGAAAAAAGCCAGACAAAAGAGAGTATGTGGTGTATTATTCCATTTATAAAGTAGTCTAGAAAATTCAAACTAATCTATAGTGACAGAAAGCAGATCAAAGGCTGCCTGGACAAAAGGGTGGGACAGGGAAGGCTAGGAAAGGAAAATTACAAAAGAGCACAAAAGAACTCTTGGGAATCATGCATCTGTTTATTAATTTGACTGTGAGGACAATTTCACAACTGTATACAAAGGTCCAAACCTATCGTATTAAACCCTTTAAATATGTGTAGTTTATCATACTTTAATAAAACTATTACAAAAAAGAAATAACCTCTGTTCAAATAGTGGGGAATGATTTAATTATATTATGTAATAGTACATTGTTGAGCATTACATAGCTTTTTTAAAAGAATGATTTATTTCATTTGTTATTATTATTATTATTTAATTGGACCAGAGAGAGACAGAGAGAGAGAGAGAAAGGGAAGAAGCAAGCAGCCAGGTCCAGGACTTGAACTACAGTTGGCCATGTGGGAACCCCGTGCCTTTAACCATCATGCCACCTGCCGGCCCTGAGCATTGTATAGGTTTTAATTGTTTATTTATTTTTCTTTTAGGGCCTAATGTCCCTCTCAAGAAAAGATAGACTACTTTGGGGCTAATCTGAGGTCCCAAGAAGATCTTTTTACTCGCTCTCTTTTGCAAAAATCATTCATATTGTGCATCTTTTAAAATCATGCTTTGAAGAGTATTTTATCTAATGGAAAAATCATAATAGTTAGAGACCGATTGTCTATTGTCTAAGTATGGTTCTGATTTATAATAATTCATTGATAAAAGTTTGTTGTATAATATAGTGTTAAATGCAAAAAGCAAGACACAAAAGATACACATGTAATATAATATGATCTCAATTGTGGTAACCCTCTCTCTTCTCTCACTGCTGAAAGGAAATACCCCTACATGTTGACATTGGTTATGTCTATTAAGTAGGTAGAATGGCATATGATTTTCATTTTCCTTCTTATGTTTGGGGGACTTTTCAAAAACTGAGTTTCCATTACTCTCAGAAGCAGACAAAAACCCAATTAAGTGCCCCTTTAAAAGATTCTTTCCCACATAGGGGAATTCACAGGTATAAATATTCTCAGAAAATATATTCATCTAATTGAGGCATACAGCATCCTTTCTTGCACATTAACATGTTACCAAATGTTTTTCAGGGATTTTAGGGTGGGATGCTGCATGTGCTGGAAGAAAAGGCTGTTGTACAAGCTTAGAAATGATATACAGACTAGGAATGACTGCTAATTGATAGGTTTTATGTGGAGTTCCATTACCTTTGTCACTTTACTTCTTGCAGTTCCTTGATATAACAAGGTCAAAGACAAAGAGAACAAATTATTTGGATCACTCTTAGTGCAGCTCTCTTCAGAATATTCACCAAAGTTGTCCCGATCTGAAAAGAAGAGCAGTTGTATGTAGGTGTTCCTGTGAACTGTCGAAAATTCCTGTCTTTTATCCAACCTATAAATATCTTATACAGGTTTGATCTTTTCTCTTCTTAAGTCAGGAAAAAAACCCAAAGTTATAGCGAGGTTTGTGGGGTTAGAGCAAAGGAAAAAGCATTTCCTTGTGAAAGTGAGTCAAAGGTGTTGATTAGTAGGGTGGGCTTTCATGCACAAAGACATTCTGGAAAATGTACTTTCATTACTGCTCCTGAGACTATAAGTGGGGAAGGTTCAATCAGTGGTGTGATGGTTAAGGCGGTTGGATCCACATGGCTGGTAGCACTGTTTGAGTCTCAGAACCAGAGGCTTGAAAAACACTCTGGGTGGATGTGTGTGCATGCCCAAAATCCCAAAAAGAGAGATTAAGGGGAAGGGGTTGTGGCATGACCATGCCCCATAGGGCGTGTTTTTTTTGTTCCTCTCTCTATCTCCCTGTCTCTCTCTCTCTCCAGTGAACACTCATACCTTCTGGCAAATGAAGACAAACAAGTTTCCTGTGAGACTTCCATTATGATTTTCTGCCTGTGTAAAGAAATATAATAACTGGGTTTATGCATAGTTAGTATGATTTGGTGGGAGGATGTTGGGGCTGTGGTATGAAGGAGAGATATTAAGAAGGTCCATCATAGTCCTTTTATTCTGTTTTGCCAGGACATTGGTATTGTGTCCTCCCACCTAATCCTTTCTTGTCCAGAAACATGAAACTTAACAATAAAACAGATACATAAACTTCCTACTTTTGAAATCATTCAATGGCTTGTCAACCTAAAAAAGGAAAGCTGAAGCAAAGCAAGCAAAGCTACATAATTTATTTGGGCCAGGGTTTGGACAATCATCAGCAAAGTTCAAATCGCTCTCAATTTTGTATGGCAAGATCTTACAGAATCTATGATGATTTTAAAGGCAAAAGTTGCAAATGGGAGGAATAAACAGAGTCTTATATAGTAGTGATTGACTAAATTCCATAAGGGAAGCAAGATGACCTCATCATGATCACATGGAGTCATTTTGCTTAATGTTAAGCAAAGTGTGGAGTCAGTGGTTATAGACGGTAAAGAAAGAATGTACAGAGGCAATAATGATGGTTCCAAACCAAGAAAGTCCCATTAAGAAGCATTTTGAACTATTTTAGTTACACACTATGAAGAAAGCCATAAATATGTATACAGTTTATTTCCTTATAGAACTGACTTAGCTACTCCCTCTCAACTCCTTAAGTTTACAAGAAAAAAACTATTCTACTTGGGAATCTATCAGCTTCCTTAAAGTTTAAGTTTAATATGATATTTTAGCATGAGTGACTCCATTTTGGTCTTGTGTTTTAGAACCTAGAGAAAGAGCTTATTCCAAAACAATGGCCTTATGTACTTTTTATTTAATAGTCTTATAACATTTTCTAGCTTTTAATTTTCCCCTTTGTTAGATATTTAAAGTTATAAAGAAACTTTTGAAAATGTGTTTTTCCAAATGTCCTTGGGACCTATTTAAATCGTTTTGCTAATAATCCTATTCTTTATCAGTTTGTGAATTAGAACTTGAGGTACTGAAGTATTCTGTGTTTTGGGACTCCAGATTTCCCTGTAGTTTTGAAAAGGACCTTTGGTCAAACTATCATAGCTCTTAGCCTTCTGGACTTTACTCTCAGCCTCTTTGCATCTGCTCTGCTGGACTGTCAGGCCATGAAAACTATCATCATCACTGGGTAGAATCCAGTCTCTATTGCCTCAGGGGTGGAGCAGAACAGAGGATAAGAGTTTCCTGCCTGGGAACAAAGTTCTAGGCATCACAGGAGGGAATCACTGACCCCTTTTTCCTTAGACATGTTGTCATACATATAGATTGAGTTCTAGAATGCAATGATGGTGGAGTTTAATACATTTAGAGTTGATTAAGTTTTAGCGGGCTCACTTCAGCATTGAAGGTCTTTGAAAGTTGGTATATGTGCATGTATAAATGTTACATATCTATTATATATCTCCATAATTTTTTTGTTAAAACAGTAATTTATTTTATCTGAATCTTTAAGCAGAACAATATATTCTCCCATTATACTTGATAACAATGTTGTCCACATTTAAATGTGAAAGAATGAAATGATGTAAAATAGTTATGTGTTCATAGACACCTTTTCTCTAATGGAGAAATATTCTTCTACACTGTATTTTATTCTAATATAGTATAAAATTCCATCACTGATTTGAGTTGTCTTATTTCACAAATTGTCCCTAACATTTAGTTGAACAATAGCTAATTCATAGTTAACTCTACCAGACTATTACGAAGTCATTTAATTTCTTACGGGCAGTAGTTGTTTCACAAGTATTTTTGTCCTAGTCGAGCCTCGGTGTGCTGAACTGCAGTGCTGGAAGCCACATATGGACAACATTGTCAGTTCAGATTCCCAGGATGGTCTACCTGAGACATGCACACACCCAAGGTTCTGATGAGCTGGAGAGGTGGATGAGCTGGAGAGTTGGAGAAAGGACGTTGTTATGTGATGACATCTTGTTGAAGATCCTTCTTTTTCTTTCTCTCTGTATCTCTCCACCTATCTCTCGTGTGTGTGCATGGTGTGTGTGAATGAAATCTCTATCATGAATAAAATAAAAATAATTTTTATTATTTTAAATAATAGATATAATTTAAGTTCTTTCAGTATTTAAGAGAAATATTTTTGTATTCCATGTTGGTTCCACACATTTATGAATAAATAGTGAAATTCTGAATATGCTGTTGATTAAAATATGTTTTTAAGACACTCTCAAGAATTAAAAAAATGGGACCAGCAGTTAGCATAATGGCTGTCACTGGACTCTCATGTAGTCAACCACAGTTCGAGTCCCAGATCTGGTGGCTAAATTCACGCCAGGCACGTGTGTGTGCGTGCCCAAGATCCTGAGAGGAGAATGGAGGAGAGGGATCGTGGCATGGCCATCCCTCTGGTGGGTGATTTCTCGCTTTCTGTCTCTCTGTCTCTCACTGTCTTTCTGGGGAGCACATGTGCCCAATAAGAAAAACATCTCCAAAAAAAAAAAAA
>NW_006159969.1:926592-926949 GCF_000334495.1 Tupaia belangeri chinensis | reverse complement strand
AGCAATTGGGGTGTGACCATCCCCCCTGGGGGGGTGATTTCTTGCTTTCTGTCTCCATGTCTCTCTTTGTCTGTTTGGCGAGCGCACGTGCCCTATAGCGAAAACCTCTCAAAAAAACCAAAAAAAATATGATCTTGGTGTATATGAGCATTTGAAAATGAGTAGTTTTGTTCTCTAATTGTTTTTAGTGGAGAGAACCTTTCTAAAGACAGTATACCCCTAGATGCAGTTTTCAATAAAAGCATTTAGGAATTCTGGGGGGAATATGTAGAACCCTGGACAATCCAGGTCTGCGGAGTCAAATTTAGAATACATTAAACATGCCATTTTCAAACTCTGGGAGATATTGGGGTAGGG
>NW_006159969.1:915753-926213 GCF_000334495.1 Tupaia belangeri chinensis | reverse complement strand
TCCCATTTCTTGGCATCTACCCAAAGGACAGAAGAATTTCTCATTGGAAAAGTGCTTGCACATTGATGTTTATTGCAGCACTTTTCACGATTGCTAAGTCATAGAATCAACCCAAATGCCCCTGTACGGATGAATGGATTGAAAAACTGTGGCACATAAACTCTATGGAATACTATTCAGCCATTAAGAACAACAAAACCCTGACTTTTGACAGAAAGTGGAAGAATATGGAAGATTTACTGCTGAGTGAAGCAAGCCAGGCTATGAAGGAGAGACACTGTATGTCCCCACTTAATATATACCAAATGTTCACACTTTATAACTAAAACTGAGGGGCTAAAGGATGTACAAACAGAAGAGGTGGATGTGAATGCCAGATGTGGGGTGTGTGGAGGAGTGGGTCCTGGGGAAGAACATTTGGAAGAGAGATACGAAGACAGCATTGTTGAGACAGGGAGGTAGTGTTGCTATATTTTGATCAATTAGACCGGAGAGAAATATTCATATATTGAAATGATCACCTTGTAAGCTAAATAATGTAATCGAATGTATTAAAAAATGTAAATAAAAATTAAAAAATAAAAGAAAAAAATGCCATTTTCAGCATTTAAACCCAAGACTATGTTTCCAACAACAGCTTATTAAGATACTCTAGTCAATAGATGATTGTTCTTTTAAACATAGTTGTACTCCAGATGAAAAGTTGATTATTGCATTAGTTTTTGAGTTCTAAAGATTATAGATATGTGGCATTTATACTCTCTTGCACACACAGGGAAAAAAGTCATTTGAAACAGAAAGCTGCTTCATTCCATAAGTATGCCATTAATGCATGATTCAAGATGTCATCGTCTGGATGAGATAATCAAATCCTCAGATGAATCAGTTGAAAGCAGCTGCTTCATTTACGAGTCATTTAGAGATATGTATATTGAAGACTAGATTGAAAAGGGAAAAAATTGCAATGGTAATGTCACCGAAAACACAAAATGTTTAAAAATTATTGTTATGACTATTGGGCCAATTAAAAAATGTTTTTCATTCATAAATGTTTGACATTGACAAATTTTTTGAAACTATGCTATTGAAACCTTTGGGAATAGAAAGAATGAACTAACATTCTCTGAAAAATCCCAGTCTCAGAAAGCTTGTTCTTGATAATAATAACATTTTATGTTTATAAGGTGCCTTTCATTCAACCCTTAAGACTCCATGTATGAATGTGTTTAAATATGCATGGTCATATATCACTGTCTTCATACATCATAGTCCAAATGTTTCAAGTCCTTGGACATAAAGCAACTCTTTATTTCATATATGAAAACATAATCTCTACCCCTGCCACACAAATTTTCTACAAATAACACCTTTTTATTTATGCTCCTATATTGCTTGTGCTGAAGAATTGTTAATGCAATCGTTTCTTAAAGCAAATGTTTTTTAAAAAAATCTTTAAAAACAAAACACCTGTGTTTTCTGGCAGAACAACAATGTATTAGCCAAAATAGTTTTATTTAATGACTGACTGTAGTTAGCTAGCGCCCCATAATTCATTTCATAATTGGAAAAAAATGTAACATTTGCTGACATCATCTGAGTGCTGATCTGGACTCATTCAACAAGGAGTTTTCCAACAAAATGATTTAATTTTCCACTTCACAATTCAGGAAGAATTTAGGATTAGGGAATTCATGGAGTCTAGAGATGGTTTTGATTTCCAGGATTTAGCTCAAAATTTGGACAGGAAGGAAGAATGCACATAGTTTAATTTCTAAGACAAAATTTTATCCATATAATCTCACTTCACCTTATGTAAATGCAGTCTGAGATAAAATGTGTTAGGTCCTGAAGAGAAAATAATCTTAAAAATGAAAAATATCATGAATTCTAAATTGTATTCTGAAGGAGTTTCTTAAACAAATGTGTACTCACTTGATTTCTGCCTACCCGGTTCACCAGTTTATCTGAAAATTTGCAGTGCACTATACATATGGGATGCACCAATGATTATTTAAAAGTAATGCACTACCAATTTCAGTGCTATTATTTGATATAGATATGACAATGAGTTCAAAATTTTATCTATCCTACCCTAAATATGGCCAGAATATGTAGTATATTTTTTAAAAAGAGATTTTTGCTATAGGGTACATGTGCTCACCAGAGGGCACCTGTGCTCACCAGTGAGAGAAGGGACACAGAGACAGAGAGAGGGAGATGGAGAAAGTAACCCACAATGGAGTATGTTCACATCACAGTCCTTTCTCCATTTCTCCATTCTGTCAGGATTTTGGGCATTCACACACATTCGACATGATTTCCAAGCTGGCAGGGCTGGAATCCTAACCACAGCCAGTCATGTAGCATCCTGTTTCCTTAATCACTTGGGCATGGGGCCAACCCTTTAGTCTAATCTTTCTAAGAAACCTCATCTTGGAGAGGAGACAAAAGGGGGAAAATTTTTTTTTAAATGTTTTTTGCCATAGGGTGCATGCACCCACCAGAGAGACAAAGAGAGAGAAATTAAGAGAGCACCCCTCCCCCAAGGGGGATAACCACTCTGCAACCACTCCCTTCTCTTCCATTCTCTACCACTAAAGGTATTTCAAAACCTACTTTTTTCCGCTTCCATTGTTATCCTTTCTGTGCAAGCTTCCATAGTCTCTCTTTTTGTCTTTTTTTCATAACTTTCAAAGCATATCAGAGTTCCCTCATGTTTCCCACCCCCAGTTCACACTGAATCCCAATAGCATGGATATTTGGTAGCTAGAGTGCTTTTTTTTTTTTTTAAAGAATTATTTTATTTAACTTTATTTATTATTATATCATTATTATTTTTCAGTTTTATCAGAGAGAGACTGAGAGAGAGAGAGAGAGAGAGAGAGAGAGAGAGAGTGAGAGAGAGGAAGTGAAAAGCAAGCCACCAGGTCCAAGACTTGAACCGTGTTTGGCCATGTGGGAGTCCAGCACCTTTAACCACCATGCCACTTGCTGGCCCCATGTGCTTTTTAAAAATACAATCCAATCATGACTATTCTTGCTTAAAATCCTGTAATGAATTCTCAGAAGGATCAGAATAAAATCCAAAGTCATAACCTAAAAATCTGTAGGGTTTGCCCCATTTGAAATATATTTGATGAGACAATTCAGCCCTACAAAATCATTTCTCTATTAAGTATGTTAACTGTGGAATTTTCATAGATGCCCTTATCAGATTCAGGAAACTCCTGACTATTCTGAATTTATTGAGTGTTTATTTTCTTTCTTTCTTCCTTTAAAAAATTTTTTTTAATAAATGAAATGCCATTACATTTTGCCATTTACTGTTTCTGTAACAGTTGAGAGAATTAAATAATTATTTTTATTTTGGTATTATGATGTATTATATTGATTACTTTTCATATGTTAAACCAGTTTTGCATTCCTGGAATAAATTCCACTTAGTTATGGTGTATAATCTCTTTTATATGTTAGATTCAGGTTGATGGCAGTTTGTTGAAGATTTTAAATGTCTTATGATGTCTGTTTATTCTCATAGCAGAGTAATACTCAGAATGAATTGATAAGTGTTCACTTCTTTTTTATGTTTTGGAAGATTTTGTGAAAGATTGGTGTTAATTTTCTTTATATTTGGTAAGATTCACCAGTGAAGCCAACTGGACCGTGGACTTTTCTCTGTGGAGTATTTATTGCTTATTATTTCATCTCTTTACCTGTTACAGATCTATTCAGATTTTCTTTTTCTTCTTGAATCAGTTTTGGTAGTTTGCATGCTTCTAGGCGTTTGTTCATCTCCATCAGGTTATCTAACTTATTGACATACAATCATTCCCAATATTCCTTTATGATCCTTCTTCTATCTGTCAGATTAGTAGTAACGTCCCCAGAGGTTTGTTCATTTTGGTGATGTCCTCAAAGAACCTGCTTTCATTCCTTTTATCTATTATTTTTCTAGTCTCTAATTCATTTATATTTTATTTAATCACTGTTATTTCTTTCTTTTTGCTTCCTTTGTGTTTAGTTTCTTCTTCCTTTTCTTCCTCCTTCTCCTTTTCTCTTCATCCTCTTCTTCACCTCTTCCTCCTTCTCTTCTTTTTCCTTTCCTTGCCAGAGACTTGTATGCTTAAGCGTGAGAACTTCCAGTGGGATGTAGTCATACCATAATCGCCTTTTCTCTTTCCATCCTATCAGGACTTAGGGCACACAAGTACATTTATGTGGCATGTTTGTCAAGCCACCAGGTATAGAATTCAGACTGTGTTTGATCATGTGGGATCCAGCTCACAAGCACAGCACTAACCACTACTATATAGCGCCAGCCCACTTTTTCTTATGATTCTACTTTTGTAAAGTTAGGTTATTGATTTTTTTCTTTTTAAATATAGATATTTATTACTGCTAATATGCAGTTTCTTTTACCTTTAGTCTTATACACTCCACATATTTCCAAATTACATAGATGAGTACTTTTTCTTCACATCCACTTCAGTGAGATTATTTCATACATTTGTAATTGAGTTAATAGATTCTCTATTTATAGTTTGCATTCCCCCAACTTCCTAAATAATATTTTAAAAACACATGTACGTTAACTTTACTCTTTGTGCTTTAAGTTTATATGGTTTTAACAAAAGCATAATGTCATGTATCCACCATCACAGTATCACACAGAATAGTCTCACCAGTATAAAAACAGAAAAATAGTGTTTCATCTATTCTTTTTTTACCATCCCATCCCCTAATCCCCGGAGACCATGTTTAAAAACAGTTTTTTTTGATGTCACTTTATTTTGCCTTTTCAAAAATTTCCATATAACTGGAATCATATGGTATGTACGACTGGCTTCTTTCACTGAAAAAAAAAATCCATGTTTACTCATGGTTTAATAACTAATTTCTTTTTATTGCTAAATAATATTTTATTGTATAGATGTACCACAGTTTATTTATCCTTTCATATATCCATTTATTTGCTCCTAGTTTGGTGATTATAAGTAAAGCTATTGTCGACATTCACCTGTCGATCCTACTATGGACGTAGTTTGGTGAGTCCCTAGGAGTGCCTGCTGACAGTGAGGGATAGTTTAGATTTATAGAATAAAAGCAAATGATCATGCAGTGGAAACCTGTACCCTAGTAGTTCAATGAAGATAAGCAAAGAACTCACTGACTTATGCCTGCCACCCAGAAGTCTTTATTCAACCTGTTATTTATCTCCAAATTAATTTTATTTCTTTAAAAATGATGGTGGGTTCCTTGGTATTTTTCTTAGCCTCTTAGAAATTTAGAAATGGCCCCGTGAGCTCCTGAAGTGCTTTGAATTGGGACAATTATGAGTCCGTCAGGTTGGAAAGAAATTTAAACTTTCTAGCACTGGTTTTCTAAAACAGGTATTGACAAAAGAAAAAGGGAAAGCATGCCTCAAAGATCTATGCAAAGAGCTTTGAGTTGCTTTTTTCTTTTAATTATTGTCAGACCTTGAGAAATGTATATATCTGTTGCAATAAGTAGTAGTTGTGGCATGTTCTGAGGAGATGGGCCAAACTTCCTACAGGACTGTATGAATGGAATTCAGTATACATTGCAGCCTAAAAATATTGCAAGAGCATTCCATTCTTCTCATGTGACTTATCTTTCTTTCTTATTCAGCTGTACTTAGATCTCTGTGGGGAGCAAGTGAGAGTCTGTGGATTCAATGAAATATAAAAGCAGTGGAGACTTTCAGACCGCCTCCTTTCTATCTTTCAAGGTCTTCATTTGTCTACAACACTTGATAGATCAATGTAGTCCGGAATTCACTGATATAGGAGAGATATTGACTTGTCCTATTGTGTCAACATAGAAAGCCCCAAATCAAAACCCCTGTGTCTGACCCCAAGCCCCAAGCTCTAGGAGCTGTGGCGTTGAGACAAGAAATTGTGAGGTTCAACAATGGCATTGACAACCATACGTTATTGACTCAGACTGATTGAAAATTAAAGCACCAACCTCAGAGGAAAACTTGCAAAGAAATCAGGGCATGCTTGGGCGCTCTGTATTCTCAAGCTCTGATTCTTGCCTTGATTGGATCATTATTAATAAAGACAAGCACAACAACTACAAATGCTTTTGTGAGGCTCTCTCCCTTTCACAAAGTTGTTATTGACTAAGGTCCCATGTGAAAAGTCAGGATGGGACTTGGAGTTTTAATAATAAGTTTTGCCTCTATCCTTGAGTTGATGTGACTCTAGGGAATTCATGTTACCTCTGAATGTATCTATTTTCTTAATTTGTAAAAACTGAGGTAATCGTATCTTGCTCCTTCCTAGTCCTCTAATACAATCCTCAATGAGACTACAGACAAAAATGTGATGAATTCACAGCAAAGAAGTCTGATAAAATTCGAAAGAATCGTTTTTTCCCCTTATAGATGTATTTTCCTTTTGTTGAGAATCAGTAGCTCCTTTTCATCTAAGAGACAACAAAACAGCACAAATATGTCGGGTCTTGTTCCTGGTATCTACCTTCTCTCCAAAACATTATCAGTAGTTTCACCAATAGGAAAACAGTTTGGGAGCTTGGATTTGTTGGTTAACTTGTACTCCCTCTGCTGGTTGGATAACTCATGTTTCTTTTTCCATGATTCCTAGACTTTAAGATTTATTTATTTTTGGTAAAGTGGGAATTATGTTTATTTATCGGAGAGTGATGAACTTAGAATGAATTTGCGTTATTGCATGTTTTCCATGTGGAGTATATTTAGCACAAATGTAAAGGCCAGGTTCATAAAACTAGATTTTTATCAAGGTTGTATTATCAAGGATTAACAACTCTACCAACACCAATTTTCTGATGGTACATACAAATAAAGAGAGAAGAACGAAATGCTTACTGGCATGGACTATCAGCTGTTGCCTTCAAACACTGTGCGAATAGTTTGATGCACACGGAAGTGATCTGATAAAAGTAGTCAGCATCACCATGTATATTTAATTTATGAGTTCATAGTAATATGAGAAAAATAAACTGCTCATCTTTGGGGGATGATAGAGGATAAATTAATTATTTTGAAAACTGGTAATTAGAAGCAAAGGATCAAACAATCATTCTCTTTTCTGTCTGAACTATCCTACTATATTAAAGCAAATGAAAGAAATATTTCTCCTTAAAAGCGTTTTAGTCAAAAGGCTGGCCTTTTATATATAGCTGATCATGTGATTTGAATCCTGGCTCCTGCAGCTTGAAAAAGATGCCAGGCACATCTGAGTGTGTGTCTAAATCCCAATAGGATGGAGAAATGGAAGGGAAAGATTGCTACATGACCATGCTCCACTGGGGATTTTCTTTCTCTCTTTGTTTCTCTCTGGCAAGCATATATACCAACTAGTAATTTTTTTAAAATGCAAAATAAAGGATTCTACCTAATGAATGTAAAAAATGATAGAATTAATATATCATCATTTACAATGCCTAATCAATTTGCCTAGGTGTCAAGTATCATCAGCTATTATCACTGCATAAAGATTTATATTATAGGGACCAGCAAGTGGCATGGTGGACTCAGGTTAGGGGCGCTAACCGTGATTTGAGTCCTGGACCTGGAGGCTTACTTTCTTACTTTCCCTTTCTCTCTCTCTCTCTCTTACTCTGTCCCTCACTGGTCAAATGAAATAAATGAATAAATAAAATGAATAAAGTTCAATAAAATAATTCTTAAAAAAAGATTTACATTACATACTTCCTGATGAAAAAACTTATCACCACCTATGCAATTGGTAGAGATGGTTGGATCCCATATGACTGACTGTGTGGTTTGTGTCCCAGACCTGGCAGCTTGAAAGACACACCTGACATCTGTGTGTATGCCCAAAATCCTGAAAGGAGAAATGGAGGAGCAGGATTGTGGCATGATCATGCCCAATGCCGGGGGCAGGGGGGTGCTTTCTCACTTTCCCTCTCTTTTTTTCTCTGTCTCTCTCCAGAGAGCTCACGCACCCTCCAGCAAATTAAAAAAAAAAATCACCTGGAGATAGTGCATGTGAATGCTTTCAATAAATACTGAGGCCCAGTCCCTCTCATCTAAAGATGTGGGTTTGAGACATCGATATTTTTTTTTTAAGAGAGATTTTTGTAATAGGGTGCATGCACTCAACGGAGAGACAGAGAGAGACAGACGGACAGAAAGAAAGAAATCATCCACCAGGAGGGATGGTCACACCATAAACCATTCGCCTCCATTCTTCTCTCAGGATTTTGGGTATACACGCACATGTGCCCAGCATGTTTCAAGCCTCCAGGTCTGGGAATCAAACTGTGGTTGACCATGTTGGATTTCAGCGATGTAACCATTATGCTGGTCCTGACACCAGTAGTTTTTTAAAAAGTTCCTTAATGTTATGTGCTGTGCTTTGCATGACAGTTTTCAAACACATTGCAAATTCTGGGAAAATTGATTCCTTGGTCAAAGGTGTGATTTCCTTATGGGAGGTCATGAGCAAGGCTTTGTCATGGAGATCCTTTATTTCATTAGGAGATATTTCTCCAAATTACTCCATCGTGGGAGTGTATGAAGACTCCAAAGAAATTTTGCCAGACATTTGTAGAACCACAGGGTATGGAAACTTTCCAAAATGATACTTTTCCAGATAAGAAATGATTTATTCATTCAGGGCAGTGTGAAACAAGTGCTTTTGGGGGTCTGGGAGAGCTTTTATCCCAGGAAATTTAGGAAAAAAAAGAGCTAAGAAAGCTTTCTCTTCTTCCTTCATTTTGATTTTGTAAAATGTGTGGACGATGCCTGATCCAAGTGCAATGGCAGTCACCTGAGTGGTGCTTCCCCAAATGAAGGACAGTTTGATAGATGCCCGCAGATCATGCTTGACACCAGAATCCTGACCTCCAAAGCCATCGTCTCCCACTGATAATGACTTCCAGTTTCTTGTGATCCAGTGGGCGCTTCATGACACTGAGAAGCATTTTGTTTGCTCATTTTTGCCCAACCTGAAGTAAGGGTGGTGCAGAGGATAAATTTGCTTTCTGGACACTGTGGCATTTTAGTCAAAAAAGAACAGCCTACATGGCTCATTCTAGAAAGTTACCAGACTTGGCTGCACACAATTTTGTAATCTCCTTCAAGTAAGCATTTTAATGATTATTTCTAACATTTGACTTTCAGTAAAAGTTACAGAAAATCTTTTTAAAAAAATTCATAAAGTAAACACTGGAAAATCCCTTTAAGGAGTGCCCCCCTTTTCAACACACACACACACACACACACACACACACACACACACACACACACACAGAGTTTTGATTTAAAATCTTAAAGAAAAATATCTATAGATAAAATAAGGAGAAGAAGAGAGGAGAAGGAGAAAGGGAGGGAGGAAGGGAAGTGAAAGAAAAGAAAACTCAAATCTGAAGGTAAAATTTAGGACCCAAGAACATGAAAAGAGGTAATGAAGTACCTCTGGTTAATTCTGAAATTGAATTTTTTTTTTGGAAAGAACTTAAAATATATAATGTACAGTGAAATTAAAAAATACTTCAGGAATATGTTTTCCTGCCCACTTTTTTTTTTTAAGTTTGCTCTAGGACATATGTGCTTGCCAGAGAGAGACACAGAGAGAAAGAGAGAAGAGACAGAAAGAGAGAGGGAAAGTGAGAAAGTACCAACTACTCCAACCCGAAGGATGGCCACACTACAACTCCTTCTCTTCCAAAATTATGTGCCCAGGATTTTGGGTACACATGCACATACACCCAGTGTGTTTTTCAAGCTGCTTGGGTCAGAAACTCAAATTGCGCAGTTAGCCACATGGGATTCAGTTGCCTTAACTGTCTTGCCACTGGCTAATCCCTTCCTGCCCACTTTTTTTTTTTTTTTTTTGAGAGGTTTTCGCTATAGGGCGTGTGCGCTCGCCAGACAGAGAGAGACAGAAAGCGAAAAATCGCCCCCAGAGGGGATGGTCACGCCGCAATCCCTTCTCCTCCAGTCTCCTCTCGGGATCTTGGGCACGCACGCACACGCGCCCGGCGTGAGTTCTAAGCCACCGGGTCCGGGACGCGAACCACGGTCGACTACGTGGGAGTCCAGCGACATAGCCATTACGCTAACTGCTGGTTCCCGCTTCCTGCCCACTTTTAAAAACAGCAGTGGTAGTTTATAAGACTGACTCTGGTACAAAATAGTACAATTTATATTGAAATAAAACCTGAGCCACCTGATAAAAGTCAAAGGAAGGTTATTACTGGGAATTTGAAAAGAGTTGCTTATTTCATCTGGGCAATGGATTGCCTTTAATTTTCTTGGAAGTTAAGTCATACATGGAACTTTTATTATATCATGTACTAAATACATAATACTATATTATAATGTGTTATAATAATATAAAAATATTATTATATGCTATAATATATTTTACTATATTTAAATATATATTAGTCTATAGTATAATATAGTATATTATTATAATAATTAT
>NW_006159969.1:910906-915371 GCF_000334495.1 Tupaia belangeri chinensis | reverse complement strand
AGAATATTACTACGTATGATATATAGTATATACAATTATATTATACTATATACTATATAATATATTAATTTTAATTTATAGATATAAAATCATTTGATCCTTCAACCTTTAATGTTACTGTGAAATATTTAATTTCAGGTAATTTTAAATCTAACTTTGACTCATAATTCACTTAATCCAGAATGTATATCATTTTTTTTATAGAGTTTATGTTTGCTTCTTTTACAAATTATTGAAATTTACTTTTTAAAGTTTAATTCAAGAGTGACCTTTGTGTTTTTCCATCTGTCAAATGTTTCCTCTCCTTGCACCTCACATCTACCCTCATCACTCACTCTGTACCATTCACTTTCCCCTCTTACAATCTCTAGAATTTACACCTATCCTTTCTACCATCACATTTTTATGTCTCTCTCAGCCTGCTGTGGTACTCAGTACAAATTGAGTGGGGATATACAATGTATTCTTTTTTTGAGAGATTTTTGCTATAGGGCACGTGTGCTTGCCAGAGGGACAGAGAGACAGAAAGCAAGAAATCACTCTCCAGACGGATTGTAACACTGCAATTCCTTCTCCATTTTCCTTTCAGGATCTTGGGCATGGGCACACACATGCCCAGTGTGACTTTCAAGCCACTGGGTCTGGGACTTGAATCATAGTTGGCCATGTGGGTGTCTAGCACCTAAACTACTACATCATCTGCTGTCCCCACAATGTGTATCTTTTTATGTCTGGTGTACTTTGCTCAACATTAAGTCTTCTGTGTTCATCCATTTTGAGTCAAATGATAAGATCTCATTGTTTCTTATATTTGTGTCATATTCTATAGTATTGGGTTATATTAAAAGTTGTGATGTATTTTTTTCTATGCAAAAATGTGTCATGACTTTTCTGACAGCATAATATATAAGTGCCACAGTTTTTTAGCCCAGTCATCAGTGTTGGTTATTTCCATGTTTAGCAATTTTAAATACTGCTGCAATAAATATAGATGTGTAAGTGTCTTTCCAATTTAGTATGTTTCTATCCTTTGGGTAGAAACCAAGAAGTAGGGTTACTGGGTCATAAGGAAGTTCTATTGGTAGGTTGTTTTTGGAGAGGTTTCCTTTTTCTTTTTCTTTTTTCTTTTCCTTTCTTTCTTTCGTTTTTTTTTTTTTTTTTTTTTTTAGGGGGTTTTTTGCTACAGGGCGTGTGCGAACAGAAAGACAGAGAAAGAGAGAAATATCACCCCTGGGGGGGTGGGGGCGGTGGGATGGCCACACTGCAATCCCTTCTCCATTCTCCTTGGAAATTTGGGCATGGCACGCACATGCTTCTGGTGTGAGTGTAAGTCACCAGGTCTGGGACTCGAACAGCGGTCAACTACATGGGAGTCCAGTTACATAGCCATTATGCCAACTGCTGGTCCCTATTTGTAGGTTTTTGAGAAACCTCCATATTGTTTCCCACAAAGTTGTACTAATTTACATTCCCACCAACAGTGTAAGAGAGGTCCCTTTTCACCACAGCCTCCCCAACACTAGTCATTCTTTTTTTGATCTTAGCCATTCTAACTGGGGTTAAATGGTATCTCATTGTGATTTTAATTTGCATTTCCCTTATAAAAAAGACTGAACATTTTTTCATATACCTTTTGACCATTCATAAGTTCCCCTGGGAAGAGGTCTATTTAATTCATTTGCTCATTTTTAAATTGAATTATTCATTTTTTCCCCAACACTAGTCATTCTTTTTTTGATCTTAGCCATTCTAACTGGGGTTAAATGGTATCTCATTGTGATTTTAATTTGCATTTCCCTTATAAAAAAGACTGAACATTTTTTCATATACCTTTTGACCATTCATAAGTTCCCCTGGGAAGAGGTCTATTTAATTCATTTGCTCATTTTTAAATTGAATTATTCATTTTTTATGGGTGAGCTTCTTAAATTCCCTATATATTCTAGATATCAATCTCTTGTTTGAGGCATAATTTCTGAATATTTTCTCCCATTCTGAGGGTTGTCTTTTCACTCCAGCTATAGTTTCATTTTCTGTGAAGAAGCATTTTAGCTTATGTAATCTCACTTGTCTATTTTAGGGACTATTGCCTGTGTTTCGGGGATCTTATTTAAGAAACCTCTGGGACCATAAGATGATGTAGAGGTTTAATTGCTGGACTACAACATGGCCAATGGCAGTTTGAGTCCCAGACCTGGTGGCTTGAAAATTATGCAGGGCACATGTGCATGTGTGCCCAAGATCCCAAAAGGAGAATGGAGCAGAACAGATTGTGGCATGGCCATCCCCATCTGATGGGTGATTTCTCATTTTCCCTCTCACTTTTTCTGCCTTTCTCTCTTTGTGGTGAATGTATGTGTCCTATGGCAAAAAAACAAAACAAAACAAAAACAAAAACAAAACAAAACAAAAACCAAAAAATAAAAAACAAACTTTTTAAAAAAGAAGAAAGAACGAAAGAAATCTTTGCTACTCCAAGGTCTTCAAAAGTTTCTCCTATATTTTCTACTAGTGTAATAGTTTTGTAGTTAGAGGCTTTATGTTTATATTTTAGATGCTTTTGAGTTAATTCTAGTTAACAGTGAGAGATGGGGGTCCAGTTTCATTCTTCTGCACATGGCTAACTAGTTCTTCCAACTCCATTTGTTAAAGTGACTTTATTTTCTCCATTGCGTTGTTTTATTATTGTTGATCGAAGATCAGTTGACCATGATTTAGGGCTTATTTCTGGATTCTCTACTCTGTTCCACTGATCTATGTGTCTATTTTTGTGCCAGGACTATGCTGTTTGATTATCATTGCTTTGTTATATATTTTAAAGTCAGGTAGTAAAATACCTCTATTTATTTTTTTGGGGGGGGGGTACAGTATTGCCTTAGTAGTACAAGGTCTTTTATAATTCCAGACATATTTCATAATTGTTTTTTTTCTATTTCTGTGAAGAATATTTTAGGTAATTGGATTAGGATTACAATTAATATGTAGATTAATTTGGGTAGAACTGACATTTTGATTATACTAATTCTTCTGATCCCAGAGCATGGAATGTCTTTCCATTTGTTTTGGTATCATACTCAGTATCTTTTTTCATTTTTCCATAGTTTTTATTGCAGAGGTCTTCCACCTTTTTGGTTAGATTTATGCCTAGGTATATAATTTGTTTTGTACCTATTGTAAATGAGATTGTTTTCTTCAATTCTGTCTCAGTCTGTTCACTATTGTTGTATAAAAAAGCTATAGATTTTTTGTATATTGACTGCATTCTGCAACTTGACTGAATTTATTTATAATTGCTAGGTGTTTACTTAATGAGTTTCTTTGGATTTTCTAGGTATATAATCATATCATCTGCGAAGTATATAATCATATCATCTGCAAATAGGGACAGTTAGCATCTTCTTTTCCTATCTGAATGCCTTTTATCTGACTCTCTTTTCTGGTTGCATTGGCTGCAACTTTCAGCACTATATTGAAAAGGAGTGGAGAGAATGGACAGCTTTATCTTGTTCCAGTTTATAATGGGAAGGTTTTTAGCTTTCCTCCATTCTGTATGTTTTCAGTGGGTCTGCTGTATATAACTGTTATTATGTTCAGGAATGTCCTTTCTATTCCTGTTTTGTTGAAAGTCTTGATCATGAAGGAATATTGTATTTTATCAACACTCTATTTTTCTTTGTTATTAATGCCGTATATTATATTTATTACTTTATGTATGTTGAACCATCCTTGCATTTGCAGGATAAAGCTTACCTGGTCATGGAGTATAATCTTGATATAGTGTCGGATTCAGTTTGCTAGTATCTTGGTGAAAAATTTTATATCAGTATTCATCAGGGATATTGGTCTGTAGTTTTCTTTATTTGAAATGTCCTTGTCTGGTTTTTGGTATCAAGGTAATAGAGGCTTCATAAAATTAGTTCAGGAGAGTTCCTTCCTTTGAACCTTTAGAGATAGTTTGAGAATAATTAGAGTTAGCTCTTCTTTAAAAGTTTTGTGGAATTCTGAGAGTGAAGTAATCCGGACCTGTGGTTTTCTTTGTTGGGAGATTATCACTGCTCCAACCTCTTCATTTATTATTGATCTATTCAGGTTTTCTATTTCATCCTGATTTAACCTAGATAGCCTGTTCTGTAATAATTTTTTCGACTTCCAATATATTGGCTGTAATACTGCCAACTTCACTACTGATTTTATCTATCTAGTTCTTTTCTCTGTTTTTCTTAATTAGTCTAGCTAATGGTTTATTAGCTTTTTTTATCCTCTCAAAAAACTCCACTTTTCATTTTATTGATTCTTTCTTTCTTTCTTTCTTTCTTTCTTTCTTTCTTTCTTTCTTTCTTTCTTTTTTTTGGAGAGGTTTTTGCTATAGGGCATGTGTGCTCGCCATAAAGAGAGAGAGAGACAGAGATACAGAAAGTGAGAAATCCCCCCCCCCCACAGGGGATGGCCCCCCCCACAACCCCCC
>NW_006159969.1:903862-910836 GCF_000334495.1 Tupaia belangeri chinensis | reverse complement strand
CTCAAACTGTGGTCAACTACATGGGAGTTCAGTGACATAGCCTTTACGCTAACTGCTGGTCCCCATTTTATTGACTTTTTGGATATTTTTTAATTCTCTATTTTATTTATTTCAGTTTTAATCTTTATTATTTCTTTTATTTATTTAGTTGTTGCTTTTCCAGTTCCTTAAGATGTGATGTTAACTTACTTATTTGCCACCTTCTTATTTTTTTCTTGTGAGCACTAATGTCTGTAAACTTGCCTCTTATGACTGTTTTTGCTGTGTGTTCTAAAGATTAGGGAGAGTAGTATGTTCATTGTCATTGGTTTCAATGAATGTTTTGATTACAGTATTAATTTCTTCAGTAGTTTGAAAATCATTCAGGAGTAGATTTTTTTAAAAGAATTATTTTATTTAACTTTATTTATTTATTTGTTTATTTATTTTAATTTGACCAGAAATGGACAGAGCAAGAGAGACAGAAAGAGAGGGAAAGTGAGAAAGAAAGCTGCCAGGTCTGGGACTTGAATTGTGATCAGCCATGTGGGAATCCAGCACCTTTGACCACCATGCCACCTGCCAGTCCCCAGGAGTAGATTTTTTTAGTTTCCATGTTTTTATGTATTTTCAATGACTTTCTGTCATTGATTTAAAATTTAACTTCATTGTGGTCAGAGAAGACACTGGGTATACTTTCTATACTTATATATTGGGTTATCAGAAACATCACGATGTATTTTTTTTTCTGTTTTACTATGCAAAAATGTGTCATGACTTTTCTGATGACACAATATTTATATAGGCTTATGGCCTAGTATGTAGTCAATGTTTGAAAATGTTCCATGTGGAGATGATAAAAAAGTATATTCCATAGTTGTTGGATGGGATATTCTATATATTTGTCAGGTCCATTTGTTTTATAGTATCAATTAATTCCTGTGTCTCTTTATTTATTTATTTTTGTCTAGATGACCTGTCCAGTGATGATAGTGGGGTGTTGAAATCTCCATCAATTCGTGTATTGTAGACTATATCTCCTCTTAGAGTTAGCAGTCTTTCTTTTACATATTTGGGTGCCCTGGCATTAGGTGCATAAATTTTTATAATTGCTGTATCTTCTTAATGAATTAATCCTTTTAGAACGTGTAATTTACTTTGTCTCTCCTTACACTTTTTATTCTAAAGCCTATTTTATCTGATGTCAATGTTTTAACTCCTGCTTTTTTGTTTTGTTTGTTTGCATGATACTTTTTCCAGCCCTTCATTTTCAGTCTCTCTGTATATATCTTTGTCAATTAGTGTGTTTCTTGTAAGCTATATAGAGTGTTTTTTTTAATCCATTGAGCCAAGATATATCTTTTAGTTAGAGAATTTAATTCATTAACATTCAAGATTATTATCAATATATGTGGACTTAGTCCTGTCATTTACTCTTTATTTTCCTACTTGTTTTGTGTTCCCTTGCTTTTATCTATCTCCCTTTAGTTTTCCAGGTGTGGTGTTTGCTTAAGTTATTTTCTGAAGGGCTGGCCTTCTTTTGATGTATTCTTTCAGCTTTTGTTTATCTGGGAACCACTTTATTTCTCCCTCTCATTTGAAAGATAATCTTTCCAGGTATAATATTTTTGGCTAAGATAGTTTTTCTTTGAGAAAATTCTTGGCTAAGATAATTTTTCTTTGAAAATATTCTTGGCTAAGATAGTTTTTTTTTTTTTTTGAGAGTTTTAAGTATGTTGTCCCATTTTCATTTTTATCTACATTGTTTCAGCAGAGACATCTGCCCTTAGTCTAATGGGATAATCTTTCTAAGTAACCTGGCATTTCTCTCTTGTCATTTTTAGAATACTGTTTCTGTTTTTGATTTTTATCAGTTTGGTTATAATGTATAAAGGATCTTCTTATGTTAAATTTGTGTGACTTTCTTTGTATTTCCTGAATTTGGATTTCTATATGCCTCTCCAAGTTCGGAAAGTTTTCAACTAATAGACCATATAAGATGTTTTCTAAGCCTTACTCACCTCTTCACCTTCTGGAATACTCAATAATTAAATATCCGGCTCTTTAATGATTTCTAGAATTTCCTGTATGTTGTTCTCATTTTTAGTGGATATTATTACATTCTTTTTGGTTGCTTGGACTAAGTTGGAAACTTTGTCTTCAAGGTCAGAGAGTCTTTCTTCTGCATGGTCTAATTTATTGTTAATGCTTTAAAGGGAGGTTTTAATATATTTTAATATGTATTTAAAGACACACACACACACACACACACACAGACACACACATACTCCAAGGAGACTTAAGAAAACATGTGGAAAAATGAAATTATGAGATTATTGTGGTGCAAAAAAGTTGAAATCTATGCATGGTTTTTAAAAAATATTCATTTTCCATGAGCTTTTTCAGACTCCTAATATATCACTTTTTAAAAAAGTCAGTAAATGACACTGCCAAATAATAAAAAATAGCAGTAGCATATGTTGGTGAGTTCTTCCCCTCTTGTCCTGGTAGTCACAGCGAAGTTTACTATGGCAAAATATATATGAAAGTGCACTTCTCAGCACTACTGGATGACACAAGTTGAGTATTTATCTTTTTGTAGGAGTGTTAGTTTCAGTTGGCTTGAGTTTTTGTGGTGACATGCAACTTTATATTATATAGTTAGTCTTAGCTGAAAGACTACCCTAGTACTTCTAGTAAGTAGTAACAAATCAAAATCATACTGGTTCTTCATCCAATAATAAAATATACATAGTAAAATATTATAAAAATGTGAAGACTGGATCAGAGTTTTAGCATTACTAATGATTTTTCTCCTTCTTGTTATTTTTAAAATTTTGGGTTGCAAGATGAACAAATAGTGCCAAATGTAAAGTAGGAGTTTTATGTAAAAATATTTTTTAGAGTTTTATTTGTTTTTATTTTTTATTATTTTTTATAGGCATGTGCTCTTGCCAGAGAGACGGAGAAAGACAGACAGAAAATGAGAAATCACCACCACCATCCCCAGGGGGTTGGCCATGCCGCAAGCCCCTTTCCCCCATTCTCCTCTTGGGATTTTGGGCATGTATGCACATGCACCCAGTATTTTTTAAGCCATAGATCCAGGATTTGAACATGGTTGACTATGTGGGAGTCCAGCGATTTAACCATTATGCCATCTTTTGGTCCCAATAGAAGCTTATATTATATCCACTTTGGAGAAATCTGTCTGAATACGACCCCTAGATTAAGGTGCTAAAGTACTATGAGCAGGTCAATTCCCTGTTTCCATGAGTCAAACCTCATTTTGTCTCAAAAATCACCTTGTAGAAAGTCCAAGATAAGGATCTGAAGAATTCTTGGACTGAAAAGAATGTTACCAGATGAAGTAGAACAGGAGGCTGACAACTCTGCTTTCATTATAAGCACAGAACAGCTTAGTGTCTTGATCTGAACAGAGTAGTGCACACATCCTCATTTCACCCATGTGCATGTACCCTCTGGCATAAAAATAAATATATATGGATTTTCATCTTTAGGGTGCAATGGTGCAGAGATCAAAATGGGATCAACCTAGGACTACTGGAGCTACTCTTGAGCCTTACAGTTCAATAAACAGCATACATGGTATTTATTCTAAAGTGACTAGTATGAAAGTTTGAAAACACAGTGATGTTTGATTATTGTTTTCTGATTTTATTTTAAAGAAAAGTCATTCTATACTCCTGTGATAGGGGCTGGAGCATCCACTATCAGTTTTCAAGGAAAGACTTCATTTTGAGGCAGATTAATGGGTACTTAGAGGAAATGGTCTTCACTTTGTGGACTTCTAGATAGAGGGACAGCAATACCACAATCTGGAATTGACTCTGACCTAGCACCTCATCTCATGTCAAAGCCTTACAAAGTCTTAACACTAGTACTCCACCCTCTGAATGTCAACTCCCCTTTTCCCAATTCCCTCCACTCCAGTACTCCCTCATTTTCTTCTTTAAGATCTCAGTTATCGTGTGCTTTCTTTTTTCCTCTGCCTTTCTACTTTTTTTTTTTTTGACTCACTTACTTTTTTTTTTTTTTCTTTTTTTGAGTTATTTTTGGCATAGGGTGCGTGCACTCACTGGAGAGACAGAGAGACAGAATGTGAGAAATCACTTCCCCTAGGGGGATAGCCATGCCAAAATCCCTTCGTCTCCCTTCTCCTCAAAATGTTGGGCACACAGCACATGTGCCCGGCATGAGTTTAAGCCTCCGATTCTGGGAATTGAACTATGCTTATCTACATGGGAGTCCAGTGACATAACTGTCACACCATCTGCTGATCCCAGGATTCACTTACTTTTCTAGTCAGCCTAGATGTCATCATCTAATACTTTAGCATCACCCTGGTTAGCGACTTTATTTCATTTCCGTTGTCTTTTGCTTCTCTTTCCCTTTTTTTCCCTGAAAATATCTTTTTTTTGGAGAGATTTTCGCTATAGGGTGCGTACGCTTGTCAGACAGACAGAGTTTTAAGCCACCGGGTCCGGGATGTGAACCACGTCGACTATGTGGGAGTCCAGCGACATAGCCATTACGCTAACTGCTGGCTCCCCTCCCTGAAAATATCTTTGAAAAACATCTAGCCATTTGTTCATTTCTCTCTTATATCTGAACTTTTTCCAGAAAATCACCCTATAAAAATAATAAATCTATTATTATTACAGGGTGATTTTCTGGAAAATATAATTATCTGAACCTGACCAAATATCTTTATTCTAAGAGAAAAGAAACTTTTCTACCTCTCTATCTGCTAACTTTCCTGGTTCTGCTTGATCATTTTCTCCCTCTCTTTAGTCTTAAAATAGCTTTCTCCCTCTCCCCTTATGCAGGAGTTTAACTCCTCTACTGAAACTTGGATAGCGATTTCTTCCTTTTCATGCAGACTTCCTCTATTGTTGATACCCTTCCTTTCAACTTCATCTCTGTTACCTCTTTCTCTGGAGCATATAAAATGCTTAATTCTTATCTTGAAAAAGATGTCTTTTGTACAATCTATCAGTATTAGTTAATATTTTATATGTGTACCCCTCATTGACTGATTTTGTTCTGATTAATTTATTGTATGAAAACCAAGGTGTTCACTGAGGTGTCTCAGACAAGGTAAAGAAAATAAATTTGTCAATAGGGCCAGCTCAGAAGCACAACAGTGATGTACAACTCGAGCAATGCTGGATCTATATAAAGGTCATGGGTTCAGTCACCTGGTTGACCTGTGCATGCCTGAAGCACATGCTCATGATACTGGCTGGCTGGGAAGGCTGGGTTGGTGGAGAGGACTGTGGTAGAAGACCTTAAGAATACTTCTCTCTCTCTCTCTCTCTCTCTGTCTCTCACTGTGAGAGAAATGAATTAAAAAAGGAAGTCTGTCAGTAGAGATTCGGTTAAATATATTATGGTGCCTTCATACAAATAGAATGTTATGGATCTGGTAAAAAGAATGGAATTCATTTGTATCCATTGACATGGAGAGATACAAAGATATTGTTATGTGAAAATGGCCAATAGAAGAATAGATACAGATTCCACCTTTACAAAGCGCAATTAGACACATACACTCGTATAGGCAAACCCTATGTTGAATGAGTCAACATATTTTTTCTTTTTTTCTATAGGTATATTTAATTTAGTGATGTATAAATCAAATGTGGGAGGCTGCGCACCAGCGAGTCTGCAGAGGTTTCTCAGAGAGCAAACAGTTACCATGATTGGTTCCCTTCCAAAAACCTGACCTTCGAAACCTTGCTCTGATTGACTACTAGAATCCCTCAAATTTGCATATCCTGCACCTCATGATTGGTCCAAAAGCAACCAATCATAACCCACCGTTAACAACCGAAGAGCCTGAAGAGCTGAAACACCACGCAGTCTCCAGACGACCCTGAGGATCCTGAAGAGCTGACACTGCATCGTCTCCAGACGACCTGGGAGACCCTGAAGAGCTGTAACACTACATCGTCTCCGGACGACCCTGAAGAGCTGTGATACCGCGTCGTCTCCGTGCTGCTCACAGTAGACGACGCGACCCTTAAGAGCTGGGACACTGCGTCGTCTCTGTGCTGTACCGTGCTGCCCACAATAAACAGACGACACTGTCGTCTCCGAGCTGTAACACTACGCTGCTTGCCCTGGCTCTCACTCCTTCACTCAAGAAACCCGTTCGGCTGTCCCCCCGGGTCGGGACAATCAAATACATTTTTTATTTATTTATTTTCCTATAGCTAAACTTAATTTATTGAGCTTCCTTTCTGCCTAATGGCATAAACTCATTCTAAGTCAATTTTGGGTAAATTAACTGTTTCAGAGCTTTCTTAGTTAACTTGGGTCTTCTCTCCTCTTTCTCTGCAGATCTGATTTCCAGGTGAGCTTATGTAACTTCCTGGAAAAGGATATCAGGACTTACTCCTGCCTACTCATTCATTCATTCATTCATATATTCAGTCAATGATTTTTGATTCATTGTATATAGTGTGCCAAACAGTTTTAATTTTTAGAAACGTAGGCATGAACAAAACAGTAAAATCACAACAGCAACAACCAGAAAATCTGACTCCATGAAGCTTAATTTCTAGTAGGTAAAGAGATAATAAGACAGTAAGAGATTAAGTGAGTAAAAGGTATAATGAATCAGCTAAATGTTTTGGAAATAAAAGAAGGTATGGGACAGGAAGGACTAAGGTGAAAGAAATTGCTGTTTAAAAAGGAATTGTCCAGGAAGCTTTCTCTGATTAGATGATACTTGAGCAGTGACTTGAAAATGGTACAGAATGGAACCATAGACGTGTGGGAGAAAAGGATTCCAGGCAGAGGAAAGAGCAAATATGAACACACTGAACCAGGAGCATGCTTGACCTGTTTGAATAAAAGCAAGGGGATTGGTTGAGGCAGAGGGACTGAAGTGCAGAACAGGAGCGAGACAGAACAGAGACATGGTGGGGAGTCACGGTACTAGGATGAGCCTCTGTTGTCCTCTTTCC
>NW_006159969.1:854225-903736 GCF_000334495.1 Tupaia belangeri chinensis | reverse complement strand
TCAACTCAGAATGCATCAGGGTTCATGGACTCTTCTCAGGAACGTTCACCGCCTCTGTAACTTGTGTTTCCTTTGACTCCAGACCCAATACACATTCATGTCCTCTGTTGTAGTAAAACACACTTCTATTCTATCATGCATTCTTCCCACCAAGCCACAGATGTCAAGTCAAGGGTCCTTTAGAATCCCAGCTACAAAGACTTAGAACTGTTCTCTCAAACATTTATCTCTGCTCAGGATTCTAAAAGTTTCTGAACCTCAAAATTGAGAGAGGACTTCTTACTGTCAGAGTTTTTGCTCTAAGTGTCCCCTGGAACCATGGCTACCACTTGACTAGTTCAAAGAAGTAGAAAACGATAGCTGTAGAATGTAAGAAGGAATTTCTAGGGATAAAAAGTACATTGATTAATATCTAGAATTATTTCATCTTACCTTATCTTTATAGCAAAAGTATGAAAAATACACACCAGCTGTCAACAAGAGTTATCTCCTGTATTTTGCATTATAGATTTTGCTATACTATGGCTTTCTGAATATTTTGAATATTTTCACAATTACCATGTGTTACTTTTGTAACCACACAAAGCAATAAAATAAGCAATAAAATTATGTAGAAATAAAATATTGTCCTTCTATTCAATTTCCTTGTTTCCCTTTCCTTTACACTGCTCTGCCAATCCTCTTAAAGAAAACCTGTATTTCTCTCCCCAACCCTTACTGTGGTATAATCTGACTTTAGTCTCCATCTCATTGTTGTGATTATTTCCAGTTCAGAGACTTCTAAAATGCCAAATGAAAATGGATGTTCAATCTTTTTATCACACTTACCTCACCTACTGTATGTAATACTATTGCCCATTTTCCCTGTCGACACTTGTTCCCTTCTCTCTGGACTCCCTTTCTCAGAGTCCTTTTTTAACTCTTTTCTTATTGAACCTGTAAGCACTGGTGTAATACCAACTTATCCTTTTATTTTTTTTTTTTAAAAAGCAAGAGAGACAGAGATACAGTACTCACCTCCCCCAATTCCATCACTAGCACTGGATCTTGTGCACTCATATACACAGCATATTCAGGGATAGAAAGACAACCTCCTCAACAGAGTCTCAATGCTGTGATCCACTCCCAGCCTCAGCCAGCCCTGGATCATGGACACGATCATGCCCAGCATACTCAAGGAGGTCTTTAATGTGATACTGAAACCTTCCCATATGGGGCAGTCCTGAAGTGTTGTGTCTTACTGCTGTACTTTTATCTGGTCCCCTGGTGTTCTATCAACTTCTGTCCTCAACTTCCTCCCTTTATTAATCTTGACAAACTTTCTTTGGATAAGATCATTCTCACCAATGGCTTCAACTTCTCATGTATATAACTATTAATTGCTAATACGTATCCTCAATCTGGAAAAATAATATGGCTCAGCCTGGTGCAGTAAGAAGTGTCGTACACTGAGGCACTGGAAGCCATGTGCTGACCATGGTTTGAGTCCCTGATCAAACTGGTCTGTAAGCATTCTGGGTGCACATGCCCAGGATTTTGTGAGCTTGAGGACTGGAGGAAGGGATTAGTGCTGTGACAGAACTTGTGAACAGTGACTCACTCTCTCTGTCTCTGTCTCTCATGTGCATGCATGTACTGTATCATGACTGCAAATAAAAACAAAGGCAAGGACAAAACCCGTAATCAGTTATAAGCCCAGTCATAGCACTGCAGGTAATAGACTGCTGCTCTGCACTGCTGGAATCCATGTGGCTGATGAGAGTTCATGTTCTGGGTTGACTTGAATGTGCCTATGATCCTGGTTGGCTTGAAGGCTGAGTTGGTGGGGGACTGTGGCATCATGAGACCCTACTAAGGGTGCTTCTCACTCCCTCTTAACAAGCTAATCAACAAACACACACCCCAGTGGCAGATTAGACACCTCTAGTTGATGACCTAACATCTTGAGTTTTTCTTATAGAAAATAGAATTCCGGATATTTCCCACCCTCTCACATGATCCCTTCTCTTTTATTTACCATCTCAGAGGTTAATGTTATCATTACTTTGTTTCCAAAGTCATAAATGGGGTCATCTGCAGTTATATTCAACTGCCTGCTCACTATCTTTATCTCCTGCAGTTGCCTCACATTTAACTGGACTCTCAGTACTGGGAGTTCTTTTTTCCCAAATATTGGAAAAGCATTCTTTCTCTCCCCGTCCCCACATTGTCATAGTTTTTTTGGTTTTGGCTTTAATAATTTATTGTTTGTACTACTGTAATATCTTCTGACAACCAGTTTCACTTCTAATCTCTAATCAGTCTATAACTTGGCTGATTTCTAAAAATTGAAATATTGTGTTCTTTTTTCTTTTAAATTTTTGATGGATATTCATGGTTTTCTGAATAAAGCCCATATTCTTTAGTGTATATGAAGTATTTTGTGGTCTAGCTTCTGCCTACCTCACCAGTCTCATTTCCTACCACAAATAATGGCTCTTGTGCTGTTGATCTTCTTGGAGTTCCCTTATGTGTTTATTGTTCTCTCTTACCTAATTCTTTGCACACACTGCTACCTCTGTTAGCAATGTTCTTCCCTCATCACTTCCCAACTCTTTCTGAATAACTCCTTATCTTTCAAGGCTCTACTAGAATCTTCTATTTTTTTTTTAAAGTAACTTTTGATTTCCTTCCCATTCAATTTCACAACTGTTGCTTTTCCTTAGTAATCCTTCTCTGTGCTATCATAACATCCTGGCCATTATCACTCTTGTATTATCATCATCAGATTTATTTTCTGTTTCCACCCTAGACAATGAATTCCTTGAGTGTAGAGTCTGTGTCTAGGTTATATGCTAAGACACTATTTGATACATAATAACAGCTAGCAAATTTTTGTTGTCCTACTTACCAGTCACCAAAGATCTTTCAAGATAATCCTCTCCCATAGTATATGTCTGAAATACATGTTTTTGTTTAGCATAAAATCAGTCTGTTTTGCTAGAAAATGGATTTATGCTAAGAGCAAGAAATACTGTACCTTAATATTCATAGCAACACTGTTCACAATAGCTACAAAGTGGAAAACTCAAATATCCATCATCTGATAAGTAGATAAGTAAAATGTGATATGTACATACAATGGTCTATTATTCCAGTAAAAAGGATTGAAGTATACATGATACAACATAGATGAACCTTAAGTCATTATGTTCAGTAAAAGAAGCCTTTCACTAAAGGCCACGTATTGTGTGATTCCAACAGAGAGAAATCAATAGAGACTAATAGTGGATTAGTATTTTTTTAGTAATAGGAGCAGGAAGAGCAAAGGATGGACGAAGAGATAGGGAGGTGCTAGTTAGAGTTCAGGGTTTTTTTTTTTTTTTGAGATTATTAAAAATGTTTTAAAATGGACTCTGGTGGTAGTTGCCCCTATTTGTGAATATTCTAAAAACCATTGAACTATACACTTTAAATGGATGACATGTATGGTAAGTGAACTGGGTCTTCACTTATTAGCAGAAGCTAAATATTCTAAAGCATAGACGTAGAGAGAGTGATGGTGGATACTAGATGCTGGAAGGGAGGCTCGGAGAATAGAGAGAAACTGGCTTAAAGACACAAGAATACACGTAAATAAGTAGATTAGGTTTTGGAATGGTGTACCACAGTAGAGTAATGGATATTGGTGACAGATCAATATATACTAAAAAACTAGCAGAGTGATTTTTCAAATGTGCATGACATAGTATAATGTTAAATGCTGAGGACAGTGAATATGCTTATATCCTTGATTTGATTATTGCACCCTGTATACATGTTTTAAGGACCATAGTGTACCTCACAAAGGTATAAAATGATAATATATAAAGCAGAAATTACAATTAAAAAAAAGAATGAAACTTGACAATATACTAAGTGAAATAAACCAGACACAAAAGGCCACATAGTATATGATTCGGTTTACAGAAAATGTCCAGAATAGGCAAATTCATCAAGATGGAAAGGAGATTGTCATTGCCAAGGGCAGGGGGGAGTAAGTTATGGAGAGTAACTGCTGGTGGATCAATGTTTCTTTTTGGTGCAATGAAAATGTTTTGGAATTATATGACAATGATTGCATGATGATGGCACTCTACTTTTTTTAGAGAGACTTTTGCTACAGGGCACATGCACTCGCCACAGAGACAAAGAGAGACAGAGAGACGGAAAGTGAGAAATAGCACCCCCCCACACACAACATACACACACACAGGGGGAATGGCCATGCTGCAATCCCTTCTCCTCTATTCTCTTGGGATTTTGGGCATGCATGCACGTGCACCAGGTGTGAATTTGAAGCCTCTGGCTTCAGGACTCGAACCATGGTTGACTACATGAGAGTCAGTGACATAACCATTATGACATCTGCTGGTCCCAGGCACTCTACTTAAAACTACTGAAGTACATACACTTTCAAAGGAGGAACTTTATGATATGTGAATTGTAGCTCAATAAAATAAAATTGATGCACAAAAGAAGGGAAAGAAGAAAAGAAAGGCCCTCTGAATGCTGCAGGGCTTCAGGGCTCAGTCCCTGGACATTTTCTCTGTATTATCCACACTCACTAATGCACTCCCGTAGCTTTAAATCCCATTTATATAGTGCTAATGCTTACATTTATGTTTGCAGCCCGTGTTACTCACTGAGACCCCAGATTTTGATATATAACTGCCTACTTACCATCTCTCATTGCACATGTAATGAGCATCTCAAATTGAACGTGTCCCAAAACTACCTCTTATCCCCAGCCTCACTAAAACTTACTTCTCCTCAGTCTTCCACATCCCAGTTAATGACAAATATGTTACCATGTTGATTATTTTTCTCTTTCTCTAATATCCCATGAACAGTCTCTCAGTAAATCCTGTCAGTTTTGCATTCACAATATATGCAGAATCTCACCCCTTCTCTCCACCTTCACGATCACTCCCTGGTGGGAGCCACCATCTCCTCTGGCCAGGATCATTGCAATAGCCTCTCAACAAGTCTCATCACGTTCACCTTTGCCCCCTACAGTCTAGTCTCAGTGCAGCACAGTGAAACCCAAAATGTAGGACAGATTAAGTAATTCCTGTACTCCCCTCACCCACAGTAACTTCTCATTTTGATTAGAATATCAAAGACCTTGTAATGGTCTGTCAAGTCCTACATGATCTGTACCCTTCCCAAGCCACCTTACCTCTGGGATCTCAGCTTCCACTATTTTTTTCTCTTTCTTTTTTGTTTTAAGAGAGATTTTTGCTATAGGGTATGTATACTCTCTGAAGAGACACAGAAAGACAGAGAGACAGAAACTGAGAAATCACCCACTGGGGGTGGTGGTGGTGGTGGCCACACTACAATCCATTCTCCTCCATTCCCCTCTAAGGATCTTGAGCACACACACACACATACACGCACACATGAGTTTCAAACCTCCAGGTCCAGGACTCAAACTGCGGTCGACCATGTGGGAGTCCAGCAACATAACCATTACACCACCTGCTGGTCCCTTCCACTATTTCTACTACAGGTCCACAGTGCTCCAGCTACACTGAACTTATCACTGTTCCTCAACTTCTCTGGCACATTTGCCTAAAGACATTGGCACTTTCTGTTTTCTTTCCCTGGAATACTCTTCCTATAGCTTTCTGTGCATCCTTACCCCTTACCTCATTGAGGCCTTCATATCTTTTTAGAAGAACCATGCCTAACCACCAAACCAATATGTTTAAAATTGCAATCCCTCATGTTGCTTACCCCTTTCCTGCTCCACCTCACCTTAATGACCACCTCATATGCTGAACTTGCTTATCTGTGTATACTTCCTCTGGAACATAAACTCCATTAATGCATTATCTTGGGGTTTGTTTTGTTCAGTCCTATTTGATGCTCTATTCTCAGAATCTAGAAAGTGCCTGGTGCATGGTAGGTACTCTAATGTTTGTTGAAAGAGTGAATACAGTAAAAAATGCATATTTACTTATATTTGCTTAGGCATGTCTAAGTCCATGGAATCTTGAAAAATAGGTCTGAACCAAACAGTGTGGTATGTTAGGTTGCTGTAAAATATTGGG
This sequence comes from Tupaia belangeri chinensis, assembly GCF_000334495.1. Lineage (NCBI taxonomy): Eukaryota > Metazoa > Chordata > Mammalia > Scandentia > Tupaiidae > Tupaia > Tupaia belangeri. Next base: position 897,659 of record NW_006159969.1, on the reverse strand, counting down.
GAGGGTGTTGCTTTTAAAAGAGTGACTTTTATTTTGGTTTATTCATAATAGAGTGTGTGCATGTAGATGTGAGAATGAGAGTGTGACGGGGAGACAGAGAGGAAAGAGAGAGGCAGAATGTGGAGTGTCCTGCACAGGATCTGGTCATGCCATGGCACCACAATCGCCCTCCTTTAGTCCTCCAGCCTATCAGATCTTGGACACTCAGGCTACTTGGCTGAGAATTTGAACCACAGTCACTGTGTGGTCACATTGAGCAGATGCTGCCACAGTGCCACAGAAATGGCCCAAAAGGGTGATTTTAAGACTAATATATTACGTCCTTTTGAGTTGACTTTTTTATTTTAGACTCCTGAGTTATTAAACTGTGAGACCAGCAGATGGCAGAATGATTACTGATTTTCATGTAGTTGACCATGGTTTGAGTCCTGGACCTGGTGGCTTAAAACTCATGCTAGGTGCGTGTGCCTGTGTGCCCAAATTCCCAAGAGGAGAATGGAGAGAAGGGGCTGGGTGTGGCTATTCCCTTTGGGAGGTGATTTCTCACTTTCTGTCTCTGTTTTGCCGGCAAGTGAATGTACCCGATAGCAAAAATCTCTTTCTCTCTCTCTCAAAAAAAAAAAAAATAGTTATTAAACTTTAAAAGTTTTAGCTTAATCTTTAGTAACGTTATACTGTTACTTATTACATGTACCTGTGCTTTAGGTATTCCAGATCTACTCTGTATTGCTGGTGCAAGCCCAAAGAAGCTTGCAATTCCTATTTGGTGATTGTATGAATACATCTTTGCATCATCTTTAAATCAGGATTAAAAAGTTCTCTACATTGTTTAGTATAATTTGTGAATGTCTTCAGTCTTAAGTTTCCTCTGGAGAAGCTAATCTCTCATATTATGTGAAAAGTATGAGAACATCTGATTTCGAAACTCATGTAGTCTGTAAAGTGAGGAAAGCTGAAGCCAACAGCCAGTATTGTACCCTCTTTGAACTCTGGTCTGGGCACCATCATAACCTAATACAAGAAAAAGATTTTGGTAGTGCTTGGCATGGAAGTGGCCCCCAAATTCTCAATTAGTTCCAGATTAACCAAGTAAATGCCCAAGAGGTTAGAACCATCACAACAGGTCTGGGGACAAGTGCTAGTAAGTGATGGCTTTAGAAGTTCTGGACCAAGCACGATCAAGAGAATAAGTAAACTGTCCATCTAATTTGACTGGGTAGCCTAAGTATTGTTTGGAATAGTTTGCCCCGGTATTCGTCTAGAAGACTTGGGGTTTGGTTGCTTTTATTGAGTCACTTGAAGGTGGGACAGGCATCTTTTGAGAGGAATAAGGAACAGGTACTTACTTAGTTTTTTTTTTTTTTTTTTTTTTAATTTGTAGCTAATGTTTCTGAGCCGTAAAGTAGGGATGGAAAAGAAACTTAAAGGGCAATAGAAAGGTTATGTATTCAGCCCTTGGATTCTGGCTTTCTGGGAGCCATTCTTCTAAGCAAAGTTTTACTGAAAAACCACTCTATATTGAGGCCTGTGATTTTTGGGGTTGTATTAGGTTGTCAGAAAAGTTATGATACATATTTGCATAGTACATCATAGAAAAGTACAGCATGACATTTCTGATGACCCGATATAATTGCTTTTCTTGCTAAGTGCAGTATATAAATTTATTTAGAAAATAATTCTTAATAATTGTTATTATCAAGAATTGAATGCATCCAAAGTCAACAGTAGAGTTTTGGTCCAGTTTAATGATAGGTACATTCTTCATAGTGAAGTAATACTCTATTCACTCAAATGGGGAGTTAAAAGACAATAAGTGGGAAGAAAAAGTTTTGCCACATGTCTCAAAATCAAATGGTTCTTTCTCATGGGCAAAAATGTTATACATTTGTTTAAAAAATGCTATAAAGTAGAAAAATGGGTAAAGATTAGGAATGAAATTATTCCAATATGAAATAAATAACTGTAAAACATGGAAAAAGATGTTGTTAGTATGAAAAAAGACTACAAATACACATGAAAACAAAATGCTGTCTTTCTTATTAGCTGTGTATAAATTGGATTTTGAAGATTGCATAGGATTTTTTTTTTCTTGTGAGTTTTTTCCTATAGGGCATGTGTGTGTGTCAGAAAGACAGAGAGAGACAGAGAGACAGAGAGTGAGAAATCACCTCCCGGGGGGATGGCTACATTGCAATCCCTTCTTCTTCATTCTCCTCTCAGAATCTTGGGCATGCGCTCACCCGCGTTTGGCATAAGTTTAAGAGTCCGGGACTCGAACCATGGTCAACTACATGGGAGTCCAGTGACATAATCATTATGCCAAGTGCTTGTCCCTGGTTGCATAGGAATTTTGTCTCCCCATCTATCATGTGGGTTGAGTGAGAATTAACCAAGGGGACAAGTGAGTGAGGGTCTGAGAGAAGGAACACTCTAGAGTCCTTCAGCAGTGTTGGGGTTCACAATCCAGGAAAGAGAAGAGTATGTATGAAGCAAGGTAAGTCAGGAAGCAAGTCAAGATTATGGAGGACATTGGGTAGATGATGGTGAGGACCTTTGACTATATTCTGAAGGTGACCAGGAGCAACTGAAGGAATTTCTACAGGGGAGTTATAGTCAGTTTTAGGTTTTGAGAAGAGTTTTTTGACTATGGTATGGAAAGTGAACTGTAGACAGAGTGAGGCTGAAGACTGGATGACCACTCAGGAGCTACAGAGAGGCCCAGCAATACACAGAGCTAGAACCACCCATGAAAGTAGGGCTGGAGAGGAGAGAAAACAAGAGAAACAAGCAGCTTCTGTGAGATCACTTATTTAAAGGAAAATACCAAAAGAACACTCAGCCTCTTTTCAATTTTTAACACAGGTGCCTCTTCAAAGTTAAGGCATCTCTTTCTTTCTGTTTCCCATGACATAACTGTGGGGAGGGAGAAGGATATTGTTCCTCCAGATCTGGGTGTAGCTTGTGGTCAGTAAAAGTTTCTGGGCTGCTTTCTGCATGTCATGGTGGTTAACAGGTCCTCATCGTAGCTGTAGGTATCTGATAATGCAAGGATTTGACCCCAAGTTATAGGTGACTCCTATCTTAAGGCTCCTGCTAAACCCTAGGGGAGTTTCCTGGAACCCCTGAGCTTTATTGCTATTAGGAATCAGCTCTATTGTAAATGGCAACCAGGGAGAGACTTGTGCTCTGAGGAGAAAATAACCTTTCAGCTCTCAAAAAAGATTGAAAGATTCTTCAAAGTCACATTTGGAATTTATTTCTGCCTTTTCAAGGACATAATACATTTGATTATTGACCTTCTAACTTGTTCTGCATGGAATAAGGGTAATAAATACGGTTTATAGCTACCCTCCTCCATCATCACACTTCTGTTTTGTTTCTTTTTAGAAAAGAATTCTAGACAACTTCAAAAGTTGGCTGAGAAATATACAGTTTGCTTTTAAATTACAAATTGTATTTGTATGGCTTAGGGAAAATTTACATGGCTTTTTTTTTCATAGAACACATGTGCTCAACAGACACACACACACACACAGAGAGAGAGAGAGAGAGAGAGAGAGAGAGAGAGAGAGAGAGAGAATCAGAAGGGGATGGTCATGCTGTAATCCCTTCTCCATTCTCCTCTAAGGATTCTGGGCATGCACGCACATGTACCCAGTGTAATTTTCAAGTTACTGGGTCTGAGACTCAGACTCATGCAGCTGGTCATGTGGAATCCAACTGCCTTTAATCTCCATACCACGGGCTGACCAGTGGCTAATATTTTAAAAAATGACATAGACAATAGCTAGTTGCTTAAATTATAGTCACATTAGTGGATCTATATCTAATATTCAGAAATGATTGAGTTTATACATTAGATTTAAGCTGAGTCACTTAGAGTTAGTAAGAAAGTGTATGAGTTAGTCATTTGGCAAAAACTAAGTCAAATATTGAAATAAAGTAAAAGTTATTCTTTGCTGTATGAATGGAAATTTATGAGAAGCCTGTAGGTGGAAGGACGGGAGTTTTAGAGGTGGAAGTATTCAGAACACAAAACCAAAGGGGGATTTGTGTTCTTTAGATATTTTTATATACAAAGAAACTGAGGCCCAGCACAGTCAACTGTTTGGGCAAAGTCAAATAGCTCCTAAGTGGCAGAACCTGGGTGAAAACTTATATCTCTGGACTCAAAGTCCTTTTCTTTTTTCAGTTCCCCATATTATCCTGTGATTCAATGTGGAGTTGGTAATTCCAGTGACTATACAAATACATAGGTAAAGACCAGAGGAGTACAAGTGGTAAAATTATGTGGGGAAAAAAAAAAAGACACAAACAGAGCTGCAAAACTAAAATACTAGGTCTGATTATTGTTTCAGGTTGAAGGAAACATTAGCTATCTATCTCTTCAGGCATGGAGACTGGGAAAAGGGAGGGGAGTGTTAATGGTGAAAGGTGCTCTGGGCCCTTATTTGGCATTTTGTTCAGAAAATTATGTAAGAATCCAGCTTTAAGAAAGACCTTCAGGTAGTATTTTTTTTCACACACACAAGGCAAAGGGTAAAAAGATCCAATTAAGAAGCATATCCAATAGAAGCCTCTAGCATATTGTTAAATAATTATATTGCCCTTTCGATCACCAAGGAAAAGGGTGGAGATCTGTTACAACTGTAAAATAGACAAGGCTCTACAAGAAATTCAGATAACAGCCAACAGAACTGGTTATAAAAAGATTAGAAACACTTGAAGTTGACCCAACAGCAGGAGCAGATAACACATATCAGAGAGTTCTGAGGGGAGAACCACAAACCTTAGGGTGTGCAGCCCACACAGTGTGAAGGGGAAGGCTGAGTAAGAATCTGAGTCATTCAGGTGTCAACTGTCTAGGATATTTTGGTAAAATCGTTTTCGAAACAAAATCATGTTCAGTTGACCTGAACTCTGGTCCTCAATTTTGGATCATCTTCTGAAAACTGACTCATAAAACTTGTCTGATAGTTGTGAAAAAAGAGCCCTCCAGGGACATATGATTCATAAAGCTTCTGTGTGGTGTTCTAAAGAAGTAGAAAGTAAAAACACAGGTATCCAGCGGCTCCTATTACCAGGCAGCTGCTACACGTGAATTCCAAGAGCCTGCTAGCTTAGGTGCTGGCATCCCTATTGTGTAGACTTTCAGAAGGTTTGATTAATTTGGACAAGGCCATTTCACTACCTTAGTGATAGAACAGGATTTTTGTTTGTCCATTTCTCATGTACCATAAAGTAGGTCAGTGGGAAGAATCATAGGTTATTATGATTCTGTGACTGTTGAAGGTAAGAAGAAGCTTATAGAAGGCAAAGCAGTTCAGCCCATGTTGGTGAATGTGGACTTCATCTCACAGGAAATAATATCCTACAAAAATTTCCCAGGGCATGTTTAGAGAGAATGTGGAAGGTGGTCGCCTGATCTGGGGCCTCAAACGTTGCACAGATAGCAATAGTTCCCTCATAACTACAGGATAAAATTTAGCATCCAACTGCCACATTCTGAATATTCAAGATCCTTGACAGTCTGCCTTCATTCTTTTGTTTAAACAGTGTTTATTGTGAACCGTATCAAGTACATGAAAACTATGCAAAAATGTAGATACTGTTTAAAAAATAATAATTCTGGTGATAGAATGGAAATGTAATGTTCTGCAATGCTGAACTCTCAAGGGAAGGTCCTGGATTCACATCCCAAAACCTCCCTGTACATGCCAGGCATGTGTACACATCTGTGGTCACGGTTGGCTGAGGCTGGGAATAGATTGTGACGTGAAGGCCCTGTGGGGGGGTGCCTGTCTTTCCCTTGCACTCTCTCTTTTTTTTTTCTATCTTTCTCTGTTATGAAAGAAATGAATGAATAAACTTTTAAAAAGAATAATAATTTATAATACTCTAGTTATATCCTAGGCACAGTGATCAGTGCTTTTTTCCTATTATTTTAGATCTTTACAAATACTTAAGGTATTATTTTTTAAAAATTAAACTAAATTAAATTAAAATAAATTAAATTTATTTATTTATTTATTTTGAGAGGTTTTTGCTATAGGGTATGTGTGCTCGCCAGAAAGACCGAGAGAGACAGAGAGACAGAAAGCGAGAAATCATCCCCAAGGGGGTCACGCAGCAATCCCTTCTCCTCCATTCTCCTCTCAGGATCTTGAGCACACATGCACATGCACCTGGTGTGAGTTTCAGCCACCAGGTCCGGGACTCAAACCACAGTCGACTCCATGAGAGTCCAGTGACATAGCCATTATGCCAACTGCTGGTCCCAAGGTATCCTTATTTTATGAAGAAAAAAGTATAGTCTGGGGGGAGACAGGGGGAGTTTAAGTAACTTATTCAAAATTATGTAGTTGCACACCTAGGGAGAAAAAGATACTGGAACTTTGGTCTATTGTAGAATTGTGTGCTTCCCATTTGGCGAAACATGTCCTCCCAATGCTGCTTAGTTGTGTCATCAGTCTTTCTTGCTCCATCACCAGTTTCATCAAGGATAGCCTTGGCCACAGAGAGTTCATCAGTTTTCCAGATCCCAGGCAAGGAAAAATGGTGGACATGTGATAGACAGGTCCAAGAAGTAAAGTTTGATGCATAGGAATGGTGACCAATTTGCTACTACTTATTTGCTTTGAGGGAAAAAAGCCACAGTTGGTAACCATATATCGTTTGTCCCTAATAAGGCTGACAGAGAAGTTGGCAGTGTAAGTATGTCCAACTATTTCATGGGACTGAAAAATGATGCATGGTTTATCTAAAATTCAAATCTAATTGTGCACCCTGTATTTTATTTGCTAAATTTGACAACATCTCTGGAGAGAACATCTTCCCATTGCCTCCAAATTTTGGAGTAAAAAATAATTGAAAGTAGCTAAAATAAAGAGCAGAAGCAAGATTTCATGAAACCTATATATGTAGGGCAAAACTCTTCTGCTTCTGTCCACCTGTGCTCCCTCAGGCTCTGCTGCTCAGGCCATCCAGTTGAAAGCTGGCTCTATGGAAAAAGATTTATGGGAAGTGGAAGTTGGTCTTCTAACCATGGCTGAGTGAGCTTGAGTAATCCAATTCATTTTGTTGAACCTAGTTTTCTCATTTGTAAAATTAAACATGAGACAAAATACCTCTGAGGTCTTTCCAGTTCTAAAAATGTTCTCCTTTGCATAAAAAAGGGAAATCATAATTTGATGAGTATATAATGAATGCCCCATGTTGTACAAGTTTCCTTAATATATTATCATTTAATTCTTGAAATAATTAAATGTATGACCCTTATAGCATATTGGGTCATCGGGAAAATTATCATGCATTTTTGCATAGAAAAACAGAAAAACCCATCATGACTTTCCCGACGACCTAATAATTAGTTTTGTTATACTTGTAATCAGAACATGACTGATTCTCAGTGATAGTCTTCATTTTTCTCCCCCTACTCTCACTTTGAAGAAAGATGATTTAGGTGCATTGTAGAAATTGGTTGAATTACATAACGTAGTAACTAGAAATAGATAGTTGTCTGATGATTTGGTAGGGTGATAAGTAGAGATACCACACCAGATTTCTGTTTTTCTTTTTTATTAGAATTAGTTATTTAATTTTATTTGTTGTTATTATTATTATTTTTTAAATTTGACCAGGGAAGGACAGAGAGAGAAAGAGAGAGTGAGAAAGCAAGCCACCAGGTTTGGGACTGGAACCACAGTCAACCATGTGACAATCTAGTCCCTTAATCACCTTGCCATCTGAGGCCCCCATATTTTTCTATTCTTAATTCTGAAGTTCTAGTCTGGCACCAGTTAGCATGTCTCTTCTCAATTCTCAAGTTCCTTACTTCCAAGATAAGCATTTTCCCGTCTCTTTCCTCAATAATATAAGGTAGAATTGGGGGCATTTTCAAATGCAGAGAGGCTGTTTGAACTGGCCAAGTGTCACTAAGAACTATCTTTTAAGCATTGAACAGCTGCCTCTAAAATGCTTCTGGCTGACTTTCAAGAGAAGCTCTTTAATTTTATTGATAAGCAATTCCGTTAAGGAGGAAAAAAGGCTGCCAAACAACAGAAACAAACAAACATAAACTATGGTTTTAACCAAAAAGAAAATTGCATATTCTGCAAAATGCCTAGTGTTATGCTACAATCATAATCATGTTAAAATGGCCAGGATAAGGAGTTTGAAATTCTAGTAGAAAGCCTCTTAAATTAGGCTCTTGTCCTTAAGCATATCACGCTTGAGATCCACCTACTCTGTTGTGTTGTCTTAGATTGTTACTTTTTTTTTTTTTTTTGAGAGATTTTCACTGCAGGGCGCGTGCGCTCGCCAGACAGACAGAGAGAGACATAGAGACAGAAAGCGAGAAATCACCCCCCAGGGGGGATGGTCACGCCGCAATCCCTTCTCCTCCATTCTCCTCTCGGGATCTTGGGCACGCACGCACATGCGCCCGGCGTGAGTTTTAAGCCACCGGGTCCGGGACACGAACCGCGGTCGACTACGTGGGAGTCCAGCGACATAGCCATTACGCCAACTGCTGGTTCCCAGATTGTTACTTTTAAATTATTGAATAATATTTCATTATATGGATGTACCATGATTTGTTTATCCATTCACCAGATGTTGAACATGTAGGTTGTTTCAAGCTTTTGGTGACTATGAATAAAGCTGTAATAAATTTGCATATAGTTTTTTGGGTGAATGTATTTTATTTTTCTCTTGGAGAGATTTTCGCTATAGGGTGCTTGTGCTCGCCAGACAGACAGAGACATAGAGACAGAAAGCGAGAAATCATCCCCCAGGGGGGATGTTCACGCCACAATCCCTTCTCCTCCATTCTCCTCTTGGGATATTGGGCACGCACACACACGTGCCCGGCGTGAGTTTTAAGCCACCGGGTCCGGGACACGAACCGCGGTCGACTACGTGGGAGTCCAGCGACATAGCCATTACGGTAACTGCTGGTTCCCTCTCTCGAGTAAATACCTGGAAACAGAATTGCTACATTGTATGATAAATTATATTTAACTTTAATGTTTAATTGCTAAACTCTTTTTCAATGTGGTTGTACCATTTTACATTTCTACCAGCAATGTATGAGAATTTCAACTAATCCACATCCTCATTCACACTTGCTGTTGTCATTCTTCTCAATTTTAGACACTTTGATAGGTATGTAGTTGTATTACATGATAATTTCAGTTTGTAATTCCCCATAACTAATGATACTGAGCATCTTTTATTTGCTTACTTGCCATCTGTCTGTCTTCTTTGGTGAACGGTCTATTCAAAATGAATCTTTTATCTTTTTAATACATAGATGGTTTACTTTTCTATGAATTTTGAGACTTCTTTTATGTATCCTGGATACCACTGTTTCATGAGATGTGTGATTTTAAAATATTTTTCCCACTTTATATCTTGCTTTTTTATTTTTTAGAAAATAGACTTTTGCTAGGGACCAGCAGTTAGCGTAATGGCTATGTCGCTGGACTCCCATGTAGTCGACCGCGGTTCGCGTCCCAGACCCGGTGGCTTAAAACTCATGCCGGGCGCGTGTGCGTGTGTGCCCAAGATCCTGAGAGGAGAACAGAGGAGAAGGGATTGTGGCGTGGTCATCCCCTCTGGGGGTGATTTCTCACTTTCTGTCTCTCTATCTGGCGAGCGCATGTTCCCTATGGCAAAAATCTCTCAAAAAAAAGAAAAAAAAAAAAAGACTTTTGCTATAGTACACATGTGCTTGCCAGAGAGAAAGACAGAGACAGTGAAAGAGAAAGTGAAAAGTCATCCTTCAGGGGTGTGACCACTTCTTCTCCATCCTTTTCCTGGGATCTTGGGCACACATGCGCACTTGTACAGCATGAATTTTAAGCCACTGAGTCTGGGACTCGAACTGAGATTGACCATGGGGGAGGCCAGTGATGTAACCATTATGGCATTGGCTGGCCCCACCTTTTCATTTTCTTAATATTGTCTTTAAAAGAGAAGAAGTTCTTAATTTAAGGAAGTCCAACTTACCATTTTTTTCTTTTATGATTAAAGATTTCTGTGTCCCGAGAAATCTTTGCCTAATGTGAGGTAACCGAGATTTTCTCCTATTCTTTTTTCTTTTTTTAAAGAAGTTTTGTAGTTTCAGCATTTAATTTCATAAGCTATTTGGAGTTCATATTTTTAGAGGTTTTTGCCATAGGGCACATGAGTTCACCAGAGAGCGTGCAAGAGAGAGACAGAGACAGTGAGAGGGAAAGGGAGAAATCACCCCCCAGAGGGAGGTTGGCCATGCCACAGTTCCTTCTCCTTCATTCTTCTCCTGAGATCTTGGGCATGCACGCACACGTGCCTGGTTTGAGTTCCAAGTCACCGGGTCCCGGACTTGAACCATGGTCAACTATGTAGTAGTCCAGTGATATAACCACTACGCCATCTGCTGGCCCCTGGAGTTCATTTTTGTATTTGGTGCCAAAGCATCATGATTTTTATAGATGAATACCTATTTTTCTAGGACCACTTGTTGAAATGGCTATTTTCCTCATTGAATAACCTTGGCATCTTTGTTGAAAATCAATTGACTATATCTGTGTGTACTTATTTCTGACTCTCCTATGTTTATCTTTATGTGAATATTACATTGATTTAATTGTTGAGGCTTCATATTAAATCTTGAAATCAACTGGAGAAGACTTCCAGCTTTTGCTATATTCTTTGTAGAGTGTACAAATTTGGAAATACTGGGAAGCGATATTTCTCTTTCTTGCATAACTACTCTGAACACTTGTAAATATTCTAGAAGTATCGCTTTGCTTCCTATAGTAATTTACATTTACATCAGTCACTACTAAACCTTAAGAATTCCTGGAGTTTAATATGAGTTTTTGCTTTCCTTTTCGCTTGCGGAACCCCTTAAATGGATCACTTCATGTCTATCATGTGTGTAATTTGCCATGGAGGTCACTAATCCCAGGTCTTCAGCACCATGGGAGGCAAGTGGGCGGCATTACTGAACAGCCCTGCTTTTCGGAATGGCAAGTTATCATGCTCTCCCATGGTTTCCTGATCCTTGGGAACCTGATCCCTCACTTCAGATGCTTTGTAAACAGGTTGTGCAGGTCGCATTTGAAATGCCAAAGAGCTTACTTTTAAGCCTTGGAAAGTTCAGGGAAAGTGGAATCATTTTCATCAATTCCGTTCATAGAAATGAGGAAACAAAACATTAGTCGTGTTAACTATTACGTCACAAATCAAGGGAATTTATGCTGAAGACAGAGCTTTACCATTTTCTTTTTTTAAAGGCAAGGATTCTCCCCTCTGTCGCCAAAGAGTTCTTTTTTGTTGTTGTTTTGTTATTTTTCTGGATAGAACCGTTTCATTTTCTAGGGTATTTTCACACTGGAAGAAGGGTCTATTATATCACACCATCTTATAATTATTATCCAATCTGTAACTTTCTCTCTCCAAACCAGTGAGGGAGAAAATTGTACATATGAATGTAATGATGAGTGACAGGTGCTTTTGCATTGTAACTGCTCATCTGTTAGCAACATATTGAAGGAATGGTACTAAGTACCAGCTTAAAAACAAGACTTCTTTTTTCCTAAAATAAATTTTACACTTTCTTGTCTTCATAATGGAACATTCTGAACAGAATTTAATCTCAGTCATTCAGGGGCTATCGAGGGTATGGTGTTCCTCATGCCTGCACTAAATAACATCAAATTATTTTACCTTTTACTTTCCGTGTTCATTTAATAACTCCCCTCCTTTGTTCTTGCTATGGCTCTATTCCGCAATGAGATAATGAGATGTTGAACAACTATATTAGAAATGAGATGAGCAAGCTTGCTGCAATTGAGAAAAGTAAAAGCATACTCATTCTGTGTGGAGCCCAGAAGCTTCTCCTTTGAGTTCATGAATTTTTTTTTCCTTAACTTTCTGACATCGTTTGCCTCCTCAGTGACTCAGAAGTTCTTAGCTTTGTAGTAGATAGTTAAAATTGCTGGAAATGACCGTGTGTGTGTGTGTGTGTGTGTGTGCATGTGTCTGTGTGTGTGTGTGTGTGTGTGTGATGTGGTGTCTATGTGCTAAGTATGTGAAAATTAAGTACTTGGCTATATAAATATAATGAATTTCAAGTTCCTCAAGAGCATCTCTACATACCTGTGTCTGGTATAAGCAAAACTCTCAATACATATTAGCTGAATTAATAAAAGATATACAGAGCTTGCATTTCTTGATGGTTACCAACATAACAATTCCAACAATTTTACAATTCCTGCCACAATGTGGGAAACGTATTATGTCCATCCTGGAATGATGCCCCAATTCCTTCTGGAACAGAAGGCTATTCTGATAGCAAGCATTGTTATGATTACCTCCATACTTGGTTTTAGGACTAAACTTCCAAATTTTATGTAGGAGGGTTATTAACTGTCCAATGTGTTTGGAACAGTTCGAAATATCTCTCTAGGGAATGGGGCACCTTCACTCAATTTTTCTCAAAAACTTAAGAGCATATTTGCCACTTCCAAATTAATTAAATGCTATCTAGAATAGTGACATAAACAGGTAGTTGCAATCTTAAGACTTAAGTTGCATTTAAGATTTAAGTGCAATGGTTAGATGCTATCCTGAGGAAGTCGTAGGCCACATGGCCAACCAACATTTAAGTTCCAGCCTTGTTGACTTGAAAAACATGCTGAGTGGCTTGGGTGCATGCACATGTGCCCAGATCTTGATAGGATAGAGAACTGGATGTAAGGACTGCAGCATGACTGGGCCTTATTTCTTTCTCTGTCTTGCATGAGCACATGTGCCTTCTGGCATTTACAAAAAAGAGAAAAGAAAAAAAAGAGAAAAAAAATATTTTTATGCTCCTATTAGACTAAAGGGGAACACTTTCTTTAACTATTAATGCTATTGAAAATCATGAAAATAAAGCAGAATTTAATAGTTAAGAATAAATTAACTATTTCTTTCTTGGATTCAATCAATAAAACACTGTTGATCTGAGAATGGAGAAATGGACATTGGATCCAACACTTTGAAGATCTAATCTGTGGTAAATAAAATATTTAGAATTAATCAAACTGGGCTGTCTTTAGCGTGAAGTATGATATTTGATTCAACAGAGATTCAGAAATAGTTTTCATCCTCTTTGATGATACAGGACTCCATCCATGAGGATCAGTTACTGCTAATGATATCTGTACCATTTCTCCTTTAAGTGATTTTAGATTGCTTTTTATGTTCACATTCTCTTTTAAAATGAATATACTTTGATGCTTAAAAACACCAGTGTAGATCTCCAAATTGGAGTTGATTTCAATTTTGACTTATTTTACCCATTGACAGCAAGTTGTACTGGTTAGCAAGTGAACACTTAGGTTATACTGTGATTCCCAAAGTAAAGGTTAGAAGCAGTGCACACACACACTCAAGCACATACATACACACCAAACTAAAAGCAAACAACAAAGAAGCCTCTGAATCTCACAAAAAACTCTAATCTGCAAACCCTCTGCCTATCTGTTTAGATTCTCAGGTGATCTGATCTAACCCAATTCAATAGCCCAACTTTCCATGCCCTTCTAAGTGAGATAAACCTGAGGTTGTGACATCTGCTAGGGCTCAAGTACCCTGCCACCAGTTGGAAAGACATGATAGTTAGCTATTAACAACAACAAGTTTATTTTTTCCATGGAGAAGAGAGACAGAAAGAGATAGAGAGAAAAAGAGACAGCACCTCTCAACAGGGTCTTGATGCTGTGCTCCATCTCAGCTTCAGCCAGTGCCAGATGGTGTACACCGAAAATACTCAGTGAGATCTCCAGACATGAATTTGGAACTTCCCATGGAGGTCAGCCTTGCAAGGTGTCAAGTTTTGCCACTGTGTCACCTGCTGGTCCCTGAAAAGTGAACTTTATGACATAAAAATATTAACATGACCTGAAGTTTTGTACGACTGTACCAGGCCCTCCTCACTGTAGTGATAACCCTTCTTTTAGCTTGCATTGTACACTGACCCAAAGCGTATTTATGCAGCATTCTTTTTATAATAGAAAGTACTGTTATCGGGACCAGAGATGGCATAATGGCTACGTTGCTGGACTCCCATGTAGTCAACCGCAGTTCGAGTCCTGGACCTGGTGGCTTAAAACTCATGCAGGTGCATGTGCGTGTGTGTCCAAGATCCAGAGAGGAGAATGGAGGAGAAGGGATTGTGGCGTGGTCATCCCCCCTGGGGGTGATTTCTCACTTTCTGCTGTCTCTCTAGCTCTCTCTGTCTCTCTGGCGAGCATATGCACCCTATCGCAAATATCTGTCTCAAAAAAAGAAATAAAAGAAAAAAGAAAAACAGAAAAAGAAAAAATAAAATAAAATAAATACCGTTATCAGTGGCAAATGTGTTGGGAAGCTAATGACCTTTAAACCTCAAGACCCTTCACTTGCATGACCCCTTCTGAATAAACCTTCACATTCACACACAATTTTGTGTGTGTTATTTTACCTTATTTTTCTTAAAGAAGGCCCCAATATTATTGTAAGCACTGGGTCCACAACACCTGGCTTTACCCTCCTAGCTAATGGGTTTCAATCTGTGGACGACGTAATTGAAGTGACTGATTTTTGAGCAGTGGTCTTTTCCAGGAGACACATATCTAAACACGATCCTTTTGTGGTCACTACTTACCCAATTTGGTTTTGTTCTTGACTTTATTATGTTGCCTTACAGTTTGTATGATAAATCTGTCCAAAGAGTATTTCTCAAAGTCTGAATTTCCCTATGCAAGTTTTGTCTGCCCCCCTCTTGAATTTCAGTTGAAATTGTAAATCTCTCTGTCCATCATGTGTCAGCCAGCCACTGCTCGGGCCTTCTGTATGTGTCTGATCTGGTGCAGACAGGCAGCAGTCAGCCTCCCTGGGATATGATGGACAGGCTGTTAAACACGGGAGACTCCTATGTATCTGTAAATCTCAACTGTGTCTCATCCCTGGGGTTGGGTGTATCTGTTGCACAGGATATACGAATATTTTTCTCTCTAGTCAACTGTCTCCTTAGATATTATCTAGATGGTTGGAAGCATTTTGTGTGTTTGAGAATCAAAGAATCTCTAACTCTAGAGGATTTCTGGAGTTAAAATGGGAAGAGGTAAAAGTTTGAAAAGTTAACACAGATTGTTTTGTTATGAAAAAATGTCAGAATTTTCAAATACAATTGAATATATTTTTCTTTTTCCTGGACTTGTAGACTGATTTTTAAACACCAGGAAAAGATCAGCTTGCAGGTGCGGTAGTAACTTGATGCTCAGGTGATGCTGGATTTAGATGGAAAATCATGGTTCACTTCCCCAGTCAACCTGTGCACACTGGGCATGTGTGTCCAAGACCATAGCTGGCTGAGAAGGCTGAGGGTAGAGGGGACAAGGGGTGCTTGTTTCTCTCTTTCTTTCTGTCTCTATTTCTTACCTCATAAAAGGAAAAAAAGAAAAAAAGCCTGGGAGGTACTGATAGCTGTACAAATATTTGAAAATTTTATCATCTTGACTGAATGAAGGTAATTTTAATATAGTCAGGTCAGGTGGGTGCTGATAAGGTCTATCCATAATCACAGCATTGTAAAGATGTCTGCAGATTACAAACACACCTTTCTACCTACCCGATGGCCAGTTTCTGGACAGAGGCAAGGCCATGTTTTCATATTGGTTGGGTTCTGTATCCCCACATATCCCCACAGCTGATTTTTTTTTTTGAGAGGGAGAGAGAGAGAGAGAGAGAGAGAGAGAGAGAGAGATTGATTTGCTATAAAGCACATGCTCGCCAGAGACAGAGAGAGGGAAAGTGATAAATTACCCACCCAGGGGATGATCATGCCACAATTCCTTCTCCTCTACTCTCCTCCTGAGATTTTGGGCATGCACGCACATGTGCCTGGCATGAGTTTCAAGCTGCCAGGTGTGGGACTCAAAACTATGTTTGGCCATGTGATTGTCCAGTGCCTCAACCACCTGCCACCTGCTGGTCCCACAACTCTTCAATGAACAATACAATGAGACATATTGTGGAAAATTACCACCCTAAGCTGATGTTCATAGCCATTGGAAACGGACAATAACCATTCCTTCTCCCTGCTTTATGGACTGGGCCACATCTTCCTTCTTTGTAAGACAATCAGTAAGGCCAACCATGAAGCACAGTTACCTGGTTACAAAGTAAGGGAAATCTCTTGGAAGTCTTGAATGTGCTTCCCAGTGAGAGGGTCTGACTGTGCTGTCCCTCCTGATCCACAATGCCCGTTGGTTTTAGGGAATATCCTGTATAAGGGGGGATTCTTAGCTTTGTGTTTAAAGAAGCTTAATATTTTTAATTGGCAAGGCTGGGAGATATCCCTAGACCTGTTGAATGGCTTCTTTTCGTTTCAGGTTTCTGTGAAAATGAGATGTCTATTATGACTCAAAGATGGTGCAATAAGTATTTACACAAGTAAGGAATTTCATACAAGGAAAGAAGACTTTCTCTCCATGCCCATTTATTGAAAAGGCCTTCAGAGCCTGTGTGGCGTAGCCAATGCTCTTCTTCTTCTTTTAAAAAAGAATTATTTTATTTGTATTTATTTATTTATTTATTTTAATTTGACTAGAGAGGGACAGAGTGAGAACAAGAGTGAGAGAGAGGGAGAGAGAGAAGGAAAGTGAAAAAGCAAGTCACTAGGTCTGGGACTCAAACCACGGTTGGCCATGTGGGAGTCCAGGGCCCTTAACCATCATGCCACCTGCTAGCCCCGCCAATGGTCTTCTTTATATGAAATTAGGAATTAAGTTTTCTACCTTTTCTGCCTGCTTCTTTTTAAATTTTTTCTTAGATTTTTCTTCCTGCCACTTTTCCTGGGATCATGAGAGAAGCACACAGATGAAGACTGATTTCAAAATAAGCACATAGTAATGTAAAGATATGAATAAGGAAGAAAGAATGGTGGCCATAAGAATGCAGAGGTTTACAGAAATGATGTACATCCTGTTAAAATCTTAACTGCCCAGAGAGTCTTGGTTCCATGGAATTCCTCTTTGGAATGATTCCCCCCCACCCCCAGTAGCTGCAATATTTAAAGGCCACTGAAATTTGCTGTTACCCTCCCCCTGCTTTTTATAACCCCTCAAGTTCAGGTCAGTTTTCACCCATCTAAGCCCGGGTGGCAACTCTGGTTTAAATGCCATTTCATGCCTGATAAAATTTCATTAGGCATTTTAACTTTTAATTTCTTTTATTGACTTATCGTGCAGATGGAGAGAAATGTTTAGAAAGGGAAAAAAAATTTAAACGGGGATTTACTGAAGTCATGTTTCAGTAAGGAAGGAAATACCATTGACTTTATTACAGCTGCCTAATGTTTTCCACAAACTGCAGAAATAATGCGTTGTATCTTGGTGACCTACAATAGCAGCTGACTGCTTGCACATGATGGAAATACAATTTGGGTTTGCTAAAAATTAACTATTTAATGTCCTGATGTCCGTGATGTCTTGTATCTCATGTCTGATTTCTTCTTTCTTCAAATTATGGACAGTCATGTGCTGCAACTTTGAATGTCATGCAACTTTCTAAGAAGTAGCTGGAGAGGAGCGGGGAGAGACCACACCAGCTGCAGGAGAGGGCATCTTTGCTGAGCCTACATGGTCCTAAACGCTGATGTGAAGATTTCTTTTGTCTTCTTCGGTGCCTGCTTCACCTACCCTTCTACCCCGCCCCACCCACTTGCTGGGCCCAGAAGCCCTCTGCTTCCTCCCCCCCCCCCCCTGGGCCTTATCTGCTATGCTTAATGATGCAATAAAACAAAAAGGGAAGTTTCTGATTGCACGAACACACCCTTTGGAGACATTCCAGCTAAAGAGTCCATTAAGGAAAGCAAGAGCAGTGTACAGAGGCCTGGGTGTTGGTGTGGGGAAAATGCTAGCTTAGAAGGAAAAAATAATAACATGCTAGAATGGCAGCGGTGGTTGCAAGAGGTCTGGAGGGTGGAGGGAGTTCAGAAAGGAACTTGCTTAATGAGGCCTCTCTGAAGATTTACTGCTGTGGCTGCTGCTAAGAAGAGGATCCGGAGAAAAGATGTTCTGCCCTGACTAGCTTCACAGGAAGTCAGACAAGGCTTGTATGCTCTGGCAGGCAGAGGAGAGAAACTGCTCAGCCAGCAGCATCCAGGGACTTTCAGTTGAATGGTTTTATTCTTTTTTTGGGGGGGAGAGGTTTTTGCTATAGGGCGTGAGCGTTCGCCAGACAGACAGAGAGAGACAGAGACAGAAAGTGAGAAATCACCCCCCAGGGGGGATGGTCACGCTGCAATCCCTTCTCCTCCATTCTCTTCTCGGGATCTTGGGCATGCACGCACACGCGCCCGGCGTGAGTTTTAAGCCACCGGGTCCGGGACGCGAACTGCGGTCGACTACGTGGGAATCCAGCGACATAGCCATTACTCTAACTGCTTATTCTCTCAGTTGAATGGTTTTTAAAGAGCCCCCCTTCCACGGAGTTTTGGTATCCACGTGTAGATAGTTTTCAAGGGGGAAGAGCAAATAGAGAAACCATTTTAGATGAGAATCATTCCCTGGTTTGTCCTGAGGATGATCGCCTCGATTCCCAGAGGTGCCATTTCTTCCCTGACTTCAGCTCTCATGTAGCTCAGGCTCGTCCTGCAGCCATAAGCTTCTTGGCTGAGAGGACATGACAGATCATCCATGGAGGTCGAAATGCTGTCTGTCTTTTACCTAGGGGATTGGAGCCTAGCCTCCTCTCAGTTCCTCCTACAGGACCCAACACCTTCTTTCTTTCAGGAACTGGAATCGAAACTCTGCAGCACAAATATCCCATTGGATATAGCTTCTGGAGAAAACTCTGTACTTCAAGCATGAAATATAGTGCAGCAGTTGAGTGTTGTGCAAGGAAAGCCAGCTGAACTTCAAATCCTGGCCCCGGAGGCTTGAAAAACACATTGGGTGCATGTGTGAGCAAGACCCAAATCCCGACAAGATGGAGAAATGGAGAAGGGATTGTGGTGTGATCACACTGCATGAGGGGTGCTTTCTCCCTCTCTCTCTCTCTTTATGTCACTGTCTATTTCACCAATGCATGTGACCGCCAGCAATTAAAAACAACAAACAGGGACCAGCAGTTAGCGTAATGGCTATGTTGCTGGACTCCCACATAGTCAACCGCAGTTCGAGTCTCGGACTTGGTGGCTTAAAACGCACGCCGGGCACGTATGCATGCATGCCCAAGATCCTGAGAGGAGAATGGAGGAGAAGGGATTGTGGTGTGGCCATCCCCCCAGGGGGTGATTTCTCACTTTCTGTCTCTCTGTCTTTGTCTGTCTGGCGAGAGCACGCGCCCTACAGCAAAAAAAACCTCTTCAAAAAAACAAAACAAAACAAAACAAAACAACAAACAAACAAACAAAAAACTCCATCTCTTTGCATTTGTAGTAGATGTGATCACTGCCCTTTTATGTATGGGAAAATGATGGTTTAGTGAGCAGAAATTATTTGCTCAAAGACACAGAAATATTTGGCTGAAGAACATTCCTATCCAAATCTGACTCCTGGAGGGCATATGCCCTTGCTCTCATGAACTGGTTGATGTCATCTTGAGAACTCATTTTGAGTAATAAATCAGAATCCTTCAAGGGGAAGAAAGACAAATGCGGTTCTGGGTGTTTTTCTCAAAACACAGGAAAGCAGCCCATCTGGTCCACCATGTAAATCACAGTAAGTGAGGCTGAATACGGAAAGAGATAGAGTTCAGGAATCCCACCCTAGGCGACAAGCTGAGGCTGAACTGCGTTTGAACAAAGTGCACACAGCTCACTGGGAAGGCTCAGGGTAAATCCAAAGAGGGCTGAGTGTAGCCACAGCGTGGGAAGAAAGGCGAAGGAATTCTTTGATGACAGAGACACGTTCTTTGCTTTTTTTTTTCAAGGACTGAGAAAGACAGAGCAGTGGGAGGAGGGCTGTCCTCCCTTCCTTGTTCAGTGGAGTGTAGCAGCAGGTAGAATGTCCAAGGAACCTGATGCAGAATAATAAATAAATAACATTAAATAAATAACTCTAAAAAAACCCAAACAAATAAACAAACAAATAAAAAAGTAAACTGCTTGTTTTTTCCTCTATACATGAATAAGACACATGACACAAAGAAGGGAATGATCAAAATACTGCATACAGTAAGGCAATACATGCAAGGAATAGGTTCATCTCTATTGCATTCACTCTTTTTAAAAAATTTTTATTTCAATTTCTTTTATACATTCAATCACATATGTCACTTAGTTTGTAAAGTGAATGTTCCAACATGAATACATTTCTCACCAGTCCAGCCGGGAATACTATACACGTTATCTTCAACAAATAATAGAGTCACAATCTTTAATGTCACAGGTCTGTAGGAAGCTATAGACAAACTCCTTGGGGAAATGCATACACATATTTACATATAAGGTACTTAAATAAGTTTGTGAAAAAGTGTGTAGTATCAAAAATAAAAAAAACAACAACTATGCATGATTTACATTTAAAAACATTTGTACCAAAACAAGCTCCTGCTTTAATTCCATTTTCCCACAAACTTTTTGAAGTCCCTTTGTATAAAATCTTCACACACTATCTCAAGCATTTTGTGGGATCAGTGAAGCTTATCCCTGGAGCCCTTGTCAGGGTTGTGAGATAGGCTACAGTTTCTTCCAAAGATAAAATGAAGAAACTGGATCTGGGTTGGCTAACAGTCTGTGCATTCAGGTCTTTTTCCCAGGGAAACTCAGGACTAGACTGGATAACCTGGGTAGTTAAACATCTTTCTGGAATTCTTCTAGGAGAGTAACCTAAGTCTTCTGGACTTGGAGTTGGCTGGTGAAACCCTTTCGTGCAGTACAGGAGAAATCAGAAGTCTGAATTAGGCCCCAAGAACTCAGGGCAAGACAGACCTTCATAGGGATCTTCTAAAGGCTTCTGAGGTTAGTGGTAGCTCAAGGTTAGGGGGGAAAAAAAAGAGTGATTTACTCTGCAAGCCTGAGCAAGTGATGTTGGGAAAAGCTTTGTGATCAAACATGAATCCTCATTGTAGATTCTAAATAGGTTTAGGAGACTGTGTTTGTGTGACTGTACTAACAATGCATTCGGAATAGCTGGTTGATTAACAAATTGTAACAAGATATTTTACTTACAGTGCAGCTGTTCCAGTGTTTGGGCATTCCATTAAAGCTGCTATGAGCTGATCTAGTCCAAAGAGGATTTACTGAAAATATGTTGTAGCACACAGTGTCCACTGGGTGAATTTGCCTAAATAGTTTTGTGTGTGTATGTGCAATATGTCTGTGGGAAAGGACATATGATATTTGGGAAGCTGTTTTGTTTTGATTTCCTAATAAAGTAATCCTTGGTGCACGAATTCTAATTGAATGAAGCCATAGAAGAGGCTTAATCCGGGTTGTAAAAATGTGTAGTTTCGACCACATTAATCCCTGTTGGAGGAAATGTATAACTCATTTCCTTAAATCTTTATTATGTATGGCTTCCTCCTGCATTATATGCATATCCTTCATTTCTTTTTGAAAAATAAAATCTAAAACAAAGCACAAACAACAACAAAAAAGACAAATATCCTGAGTTATTTACTTCAACCTCCAAGATTACATGAAGAGCACAAAATATACTGTTTTGGAGCATTTCTCACATTTTTATAGTAAACTAGAATATTCAGGGTAGTTCAAGTTTCTATGGTCGTGAGAATCACCCATGGAGTATGTTAAACTGCAAATACTGAGGTCCCTCTGAAATCTCATTCAGGAAGTCATGTTACAGGGGGTAGCTGTTGTGCTTTAAGAGATAGCCACAGTCTGCAGTCATAAAATGGAAGTCTCTTTTGATGAAAAAGGTGAGAAAAGGCCAGCCCTGTGCCATAGTAGTTAAGGGAGCCAGATCCCACATGGCCTACCACTGTTTGAACCCAGGCACTGGTTGCTTGAGAGACAACGCTGGGTACATGTGCATGCCTAAAATCCTAATGGGATGGAGAAATGGAGGAGAAGAAATTGTGGCATGGCCATGTCCCATTGGCGGTACTTTTTTCATCACCCCCTCTTTCTCTGTCACTTTCTTTCTCTCTGGGGAGTGTATGAACCCTCTGGCAATTAAAAAAAAAAAAAGATTATTTGCTTACTTTATTTGATTTTTCCCATTCAAAAATTTTAGATGCTATGCAAAAGCAGCAGACAAAATGGAAATGGTGATGTCAGAGAGAAGGTAGAAGGGAAAAATCTTTGTTCTCATAACCACCATGCCCTTGGTAGGACTTCAGGTTACGATTGACACTTCATGACGTATATGCTGGGAACTTAGTTGATGCTCAATAACTAGAGTGAATTCATATGGACTCCATCATTTCTACGGTATTTCCTCAATACTGTGACAGTCTAGAGTTTGAAAACACCTTGCTCAGACTATTCAAGTGAGGGTTGAATTGATGATCATATCAGAAAAAGAAACTTTTAAGCTCTTCTCAGATGCAGTTCCATCTGCTTCATGTCATAAACCCACAGATGGTCTCTTCCCTCTGTAGGGGACTTCTAACATTCTTGTTTTACAATGTTAGGAATTATAATATATACAATATGCTGCTCTAGAAGTGTCATTTATATTTGTAATATACTGTCCTTTAACCTAGAAGCATGTACCATGTAAACTACAGATGTCGATTTTTTGTAGTTATGTGGAGGGTCTCAATTACTCACTGTCTGCTTTCACTAAACCTTAGTGTGCAAAGAGCTTTTCTCTGTATGTTTGACTTCACTTGTGGGAGGAGGGCAGAGCTGGGTGAAGGAATGGGGTTCCTTCTGAGAAGGGCCTACACTGTGGTGGGGAGGGCTAAGCCATAGTAAATAGTGTCCAAGAAAGAGAAAGGTCAAACCAGGAGAAGCCAAATACATCTATCATCAGGGAAAAGTGCAGTGTGGACAGCCGAGAATGAGAGAAGGAGAAAGGCCTGGATAATGGAAAGTGGCAGGAGCTGATGAAAAAGGTGAGGAAGAAGTGAGAGTTTTGTACATTTTCCATGAATGGGTCTGGGGCTCTCTTATTTCCTTTTTGGTAGCATAAAAATTACATTTTCCAGACAATACAAGAATTAGTGGGTCATATTTTGAGGAATTATTCAAGGCATCTAACTCTTTCAACTATCCTTCAAACACGAAATCTGTAGTAACTTTGAACTCTCGAGGCAGAAGGCCTTAATAATATCTAAAGGGAGCTCACCCCAAAATCCTTATGTAATTTTGCCACAGATTCTCTGTTGGCTTTGACCACCTTTGAAGGCATTGAATGGAACCACCATCTCCCTGCCCACCTGTGGGTACTGATGCTTTTGCCTGGAATAGAGCTCCCTTGATGCCAAGGCAGAGTGACATCACTCAGCTCTCAAAGTGAGAATGCTGCTTTGTCCAACTCAACATGGGGACAGTAGATCATCTTCCTAGCTGGCTGTCATACTTGGTCTTAAGCCCCAAGCCATGTGGTTCATACCTCTTGCCTCCAAGAGCTCCCATGTGGTTCATACCTCTTGCCTTCAGTTTCTTTTCCCATAGGCCTCAGACATGGGTCCATGTGGGCTAGGGAGGAACAAGAACCCACAATACATACCACATTATTTGCATTCTCCTTCCTCTAAAAACCCAGTCCTTGTTCTGTTTCCTCAGATGCAGAGCATCATGCAATCCCACTCCTGGGATCAGCTTCATTGGGTTGTTAGAAACCAGTGCTTGCTATATCTACATCTCATTGGGAAGAAAGTCAGGCATCTTGTGCTTCTGGGGTCCACTTCCCAAAGAAGAGGCTTTGGTGGGCCTGGTCTGAAGCCTGAGCATTTGCGTAGACAGCATGAGATGCCTTGTACACATCACTCTGTATACATGTAGCTTTCCAGTACTTGTTCATTGCTTTCTCTGAAGACTGGGAAGATGGTGAAGGAAGCAGCTGAGTTAAATAAAAAAATAGGGGACATGTGATTTTCATGTTAGGATTAAATGTATTTTCTAAAGTAGTTCTAAATCTCAAGACCTGTGGTGTTTTCTGAACAAACTCTAGGATTTTGTTATGAATGTCTCAGGTTGGTCATTGGTCATATCTAATATCTTGAGTTGATCCCGTGTGACTTTTAGTTAGAAAGAGTAAATTTGGATAAACTTTATGGCCATTAATGATCTTTCTATGTGAATGGAGCCTGCTCTAAATAACATTCTGATGAGATGACTCTTGTTTTGAGGTACCTCCAGCTCCCACTCCGCTCTGCTTCTATCCTCACCCACCCGTGCACAGAAGGTATCCCTTGGTGGAATTAAAGGCTACCGGCATTACTGACCAGATAAAGGGTGAGAGAACTGTTTCAAAGCCATGTACTAGCTGGGTGTCCTTGGGTAAATTCCTTAATGCTTATAAGCCTCAGTTTCTTTATCTGTCAAATGGAAAGGACCTCATAGTGTTGACACAAAGGTTAAATGATCCTAGTTAGAACTCGGTTAATGAAAGCCATTATTATTACTATTGGTCTTCTCTTGTGTGGTTTTCCCTTCCAAGCTGCCTGTGTTCCCACATAAATCCATACCCTTATAACAAAGGAAAACTGCTATTAGAAAAACATCTGGAAAACAAATTTTATCATAGCTACTAAGTGCATTATGGGAGAGGAGTGCATGGTTGTGGCTCACAGTGGCATTTAAATACTTTGGCTAAGTCAGGAAAGGTATTAGTGATGGGTATGGTTTTACTGAAGGTATTTGCATGATCATGACAAAAACCTGAAAATGCCAACTCATTCAACAGACTTATTGAGTACCTGCTTTGTTCCAAGCACTGGGCTAAGCACACCCTGTACCTATAGTAGCTTCAGAAACCAATACTCTCTTTACACTTATAGAACTTTGAATCTGGGACTAGCAGATGGCATAATGGCTACATCGCTGGACTCCCATGTAGTCAACCACGGTTCAAGTCCCTGACATGGTGGCTTAAACTACACCTGTAGCATGTGCGTGCATGACCAAGATCCTGAGAGGAGAATGGAGGAGGAAAAAAAAAAAAAAAAAAAAAACAACTTTGAATCTAAGAAACTAAAAATGCTGGGACCAGCAGGTGACATGATGGTTAAGGTGGTGCGGGACTGCCACATGGCCTACCGCAGTTTGAGTCCTGAACCTGGCAGCTTGCCTTTGCACTTTGTATCTGTCTGTCTCTCTGAGTGCACGTGCCCTATAGCAAGTTAAAATTGATTAATTAATTAAGCAATTCTTTAAAAGAAAAGGAAGCAAAAATGCTAATAGTGAAATTTCAAATATTGGAGTTGTATAGGAGGATGAGAAGTAAAACTCCAGACATCCTCAGGCTCACAAATCACCATATTTTATTTTATTGTTTGGTGGAGATGGTGGATGAGAGAGTTTTAGGAAATTAGGAAATTAGAAAGAATGATGGCCAAAGGTGGACTAAAGAAAACAATTGAATAGATGGTTTCTTTCTTCCTTTTCTTTTTCTTTCTCTAGTTTGCTAGAGAGTGCTTGTGCTTGGGAGAGAGAGAGAGAGAAAGGGCAAATGAGAAAGCACTCCTCATGGGAAATGGTCACACCACAATCCTTTCTCCATTTCTCCCTCCCTTCAGGATTTTGGGTATGCACATGTGCCCAGTCTATTTTTCAAGCTGCCAGGTTTGGGATTAGAATTGTGAGGTCAGCCATGTGGGATGCAGCTGCCTTAACCACCAGACCACAGGCTGGCCCCAGTTTAATTTTTAAGTAAAAGATCATTCTAACAGAGGTTGAAAATAATAATATATAAAAAACACCAATTTCAAATGGTCTCCTACTTGAGATTCAAGTTTGCAGACTAGTTCCCTAAAAATATTGGAGCTCAAATTTGATTAAATATATTTTAATGGCCTGACTTAGCACTAGGGCTATTCCATAAAAATGAATATCCAGGAAAAATGAAAATTAATAATTTAGAATCAAAAGATTCTATTGGGTCATCAGAAAAGTCATGACACATGTTTCTATAGAAAAACACAGAATGACCTTTTTGAAAACCTAGTATTTTATTTCCCCCTATTAATAAATTAGGATATAGAGGCCAGCAGATGGCATGGTAGTTACGGTGTTGGACTCTACATGGCCCATGGTGGTTTGGGTCCCAGGCCTGGTGGCTTGAAAACTATGCAGTGCGTATGTGTGTGTGTGTGTGTGTGTGTGTGTGTGTGTGTGTCTATGTGTGCCCAAAATCCCAGGAGGAGAATGGAAGAGAAGGGACTAACTATATCATGCCCCAAGAGGATGATTTCTCACTTTTCCTTTTTCTGTCTCTCCTGTAAGCACATGCACACTATGACAAGAACCTTCAAAACAAAACAAAAATTAGAATATAATAATTGAATATAATTACAAAAAGACTCATAAAATTACAAAAAGGCTCATTTATATGGTTTGTTGAAAAAGTCACGATGTACTTTTTTCCTATGCAAAAATGTGTCATGACTTTTCTAACAACCCAATAAGTTGCTTTGAATAAAATCACTGTATTTCACCTAAGATGAAGTTATATAAGAACAAAAAGTTTCCTGGGACCAGCAGATGGCATAATGGTTACGTAGTTAGACTCCCACAAAGTCTATGTGCTTTGAGTCCTGGTCCTAGTGGCTAGGCACGTGTGTGTGCATGCCAAAATCCTGAGCAGAAGATGGAAGATAAGGGATTGTGGTGTGGCTGTCCCCTCTAGGGCATGATTTCTCACTTTCTGTCTCTCTCTCTGGTGAATGCGTGTACTCTATAGCAAAAAAAAATCTCTTAAATTTTTTTTTCCTATGAATGAAACAAAATCCTCAAAACTTAGGAAAGGCTACTAAATCTTGTGCATTATGTAGTTTAGTTGTTTCCTAATTTTGATTATTTTTAAAGGATTTAGAACTCATAAACACTAACGGTATTTTTCACCATAGACCAGGCACCATGTAGGCACATTTATTAAGATTTTCTCTTTTAATCCCATTAATCCTCTACATCTTTGCAGGTGGGTTTTATACTTCCTTCATTGTTGGGAAAGTAGGCTTGCAGAGGTTAAGAGGGTGGCCCAAGGGCATCTGCTGGGTAGGATGAAGAACCAATATTTGAGCTTCCAGCCCAGAGCTTCTCCCACTAAACCAAGTGGGACATACAAGTCTTTAGAGATGACAGTCCTGGCAGTTCAGGTTTTGCCTTCCTGAGATAGGCAGACAAAAACTCAAAGGTGAGTCAGTCACTCTCTAGTGACTGAACTCTAAGATATAAAAATCCAGTTGATTTGAGTAACCGTGTTTCCTGCCATGGGGTGAAAAGTCGGTCTTACATGACTAAGAATGAAACTGACAAGCAGCGCGAAACAGAGTGCAGTAAGATGGGGTGTTACTCAAGGCTCTGGTTCCAGATGTTCTTTTTTACTTTGTTTTATATTAATTCATTAATCTATTTATTTATTTTAATTTGACCAGGGACAGAGTGACAGAGAGAGGGAGGGAAAGTGAGAAAGAAAGCCTCCAGGTCTGGGACTCGAACTGCTGTCAGCCATGTGAGAGTCCAGTGCCCTCAACCACCATGCCACCTGCTGGCCCCTCCAGATGTTCTTAAGGTTGACTTGCATCTTTGCAATTTCTAAAGTGTGATGTGATTATTCAAAATTGAAACACTCTTTTTCATGTTTGCTTATGTTGGTTTAAATTGGATTGCTACACAAGTCTCTTTACCAATTTTCCTTTTTTTGTTTTAGTTTAATTTTTAATTTTTTAAGAGATATTTTTGCTACAGGGCACATGCACTTGCCAGAGACAAAGGAGACAGAGAGAAAGAAAGTGAGAAGTCACCCCCTAGGAGGGATGGTTACGCCACAATCCCTTCTCCTTCAATTCACCTCTAGGGATTTTGGGCATGAACACACATGGTGTGAGTTTCTGGGTCTGGGACTCAAATCATGGTTGGTCACAGTGCTTCAACCACCAGCTCACCTGCTGACCCTTAATTTTTAATTTTTTTAAGACAGGGCCTCACTCTTTGCAATCATGCCACCTCAGCCTTTCAACTGGGACCATGGCATGCTCCACCATGTCCGGCTTTCCTTCAGACAAAAACTTGACTTGATGTTCTGGTCAAGCCAACCTCAACTTTGAGATCCTCCCACCTCAGCCTCCTGAGTTTTGAGGATTATAGGTGTACAGCACCACACCAGGCCTGTAGAATTGGGCCGAGAATTGAACCTGGGCCTCTCATGTAGTCCCAGCCTGTGGAGCAGTGTCTCAGTAGTGGGTACTACCATGGCTGGACCTGCTTTTGTTTAATGGATGTGTATATTGCTGTATTCAAAACTTATCTTTTTGTATGCATTCTGAAATCTATACTGAACAAAATAAGTTATAAATTTGTCTATCAATTGAGAGAAAAACATATGGGTATGTTTACATCTGATACCACGGGTGGGATTAAACAAGAAGCAGCAAGAAAACTGAGAGCTGTGCCCAACTAACAATTTTGGAAAGTCAATTTTCTTTTTCTTTTTTTTAAGAGAGATTTTTGTTACAGGGCATGTGTGCTTGAAAGCAAGAGATCACCCCACCACCACCACCACTTGGGGGTGGGGGGGATGGCCATGCTGCAATCCCTTCTCCATTCTTCTTCCAGGATCTTGGGCACACACGCACATGCACCTGGCAGGAGGTTTAAGCTGCTGGGTCCGGGATTCAAACTGCAGTCAACTATATGGGAGTCCAGTGATATAACCATTATACCATCTGTTGGTCCCACCAAGTCAGTTTTCTAAGGAGCCATTTTTAAAGTCAGAGACCTAAGATTTGAGAAATCAGCTTTGTTCTCAAATTTTCTAAGTATTTCATTTCTATTTAGTCTATTTTGAAAGGTATCTACATTTTCTAGCAACAGTAACAGTCCTCATCTTATTGTAGACAGCCAGTAAATGTTGAATAAACACATGTAGTGCTCCTGGCTTGGAGGATTGGAGTATTATTTAGTTGAGCTCAGGGAAGTAATTTAACTTTCATTTCAGCTTCTCTTGTGTTAAATGCCTATCGAAATACAGAACATATGGAAAGTAGGTCTGAAATTTTGAAATTATTTCTGAATGCCCATTGTTCAGAAAACTATTTTAATTTTTAACGCTCTTTTTTTAAAGAATTATTTATTTAATTTCATTTATTATTGTTGTTGTTTTTAAATTTTGCTGTAGGGCACATGTGCTCAAGAGAGAGACAGAGTGGGAAAGTAAGAAAGCAAACTGTCAGGTCTGGGACTCAAACCACAGTAGGACATGTGGAAGTCCAGTGACTCAACCACCACACAACCTGCTGGCCCTACTGTTTTCATTCTTAACCAGTGTTAATTCTGGAAGAGTCTGAAGTGAAGCATTATTTCAGCACCGGCCAACAAGGCTGGTGCTGAAATAATGCTTCAGACTCTTTCACCCTGAATCTGCACAGCTTGGAGAGAGAATCTGATCTAATAATACACAGATACCTTAACCCCCCTATACACCATCAGGGCCCGTCACACCCAATACTATTTTTGAGTTTTCATTTATAACTATTTGTAAAGATTTTTTTATTCCTTTTATTCTTCCAAAGAACTAAAAAAAATTACTTATCTTTCTTTAATAGAAGAAAACCCATCTTATCATGCAGTTACAATATAGTTTCATTGGACTATGTATAAATTTGCATGACATTATGGAATCTTAGTAATCCTATTTTTCCCATTTTGCTACCTAAATATGCTAGAAGTTACTTTATCGTTACTTACTAATTATTCCCAAATATGCTAAAAGGAAGATGGAAATAATGAAATGGAAGAATGATGAAATTGCCTGTAAGTAAGTAAATAAATAAATCATCACTGTTGTATCAAGTTTTAGTTTTTTTATTGTGCTGCCCAAGGAGCTTATCATTTAAAAATAGGAATAAAGGGCCAACTGGTGACATGGTGGTTAAAGTGCTGGACTGCTACATGGCCAACAATGGTTTGAATCCTGGGCCTGGTGGCTTGCTTTTTCACTTTTTCTTTCTCATCTTCTCTCTCTGGTCAAATTAAAAAAAAATAATAAATAAAATTAAATAAGATAATTATTTTAAAGATAGGAAATAAAAAGAAATATAGAGATACCATCTTTGCAGTCTCTTTAAAACTTTTATTGAACACAGTTGAAGATTAAGAAGTTCTAATTTTCTTCCCAGAATGACAAAGGAAAGGAATCTGATAGAGAAAAGCATTATTAGATGAAACAGAAGAAGATGAAGGAAAAAAGACAGCAGGCTTTTATGATGACAGTAAAATCGATCAGGCATGAGTTTCCAGATGTCAATATTCTAGATGAAACGCCAACCCCAACTCAAGAATTAATGAACAACTCATTTGTAAGGACAAAAAGAAAATTTGGTATTCTCATCCAGTTAATCATTCAACAGGATGGCCTTCACTAGGTAATATTTTGCAGTTAGAACTTGAACCATTCCATTCTGCTAAAAGACATTGAGCATATTCTCTTTTGTTTCAAAATTTATTTGAGATACTTATAGCAAATGAATGCTGAAGGCAGGTGTGTTTATAAAGGTACTCATAAATAAAAGATTCTATCTAAATAAAAATTAATTGGATTGGTTATTTTTATTTGATGTTCATAAATCAGTAGGGATAAAACAATTTTTGTACTTATGGAGCAAAGATGGCAGTCTTTTCATTGACAACATTTTGATTGTTAAAAATTTCAGATGTGTTACATTTTGACAATGCTAAACACCGAAGGACCAAGAATAAGCTAAAACCTATTAAAAATGTATTTGAAACCTGGGATGGAATCAGTGTTTACAGTATGAACATGCTCCAGGCTACTGAAAATAGGTATGAGTGGTTAGTTGAATTTTAAAGACATTGTAGTATAGATACCCACTTGTAGTACAGATACCTTCAAAAGCAGGAAAATCAGAAGAAAAAATGTGAATTGCTGTCTTTAAATTTTTATTACAATTTCTAACAAAATGAGTTTTTACTATCCCTTTATTTTTCCCTATATCAATAATTTGTAAAATGACTTAGAAATAGAAAAAACAAATAAATAAAAGGGGTTCATTGGCTAGGGCCAGCAGATGGTGTGGTGGTTAAAGCGCTGGACTCCCACATGACCAACCACAGTTCAAGACCTGAACCTGGCAGCATGCTTTGTGACTTTCTCTCCCCCTCTCTCTGGTCAAATTAAAAAATAATGATAATAAACAAAGCTAAATAAATATTTTTAAAAAGGGGGGTTCATTGGCTCTAGGCGGTAAATAGTTATGACTTTTTCTTGGTAACCTAGAGGTAATTGAGCTCTGTTAGTTTGCAACGTGTTATCATTAAGTGATTGGATAAAGGAATGAATCTAGATCTGGTCAATAAGGATGTGAGGTAACTTCCAAAAAGAACGGACAATAAAGGAAGGTAAAATAGAGAGGAAATCAATCTGAAGAAAAAGTATTTTTTAATTTTCAACTTCAGTCCTTGAAGAAGTAACAGTAGGTTAGAGCAACCAGTACAGCCCTTTTAGCTATAGCGAATGCTGTGACGACTCGCTCCTGTGCTTCTCATTAGTACTTCAGTGTTACGAGATGAACCCACTTCCATGCCCAGCTTAGTTACAAAACTGGAGACGGAGCTGTATATATCTGAAAGAAGATATTGTGAGAACAAAGAGTCTCATGACTGAGGAAAAAAAATAAGTTACCCATCCAAATGTACCTTTTAATGAGTGTACTTTCCATTTCTATGAGCCAATTCCAGCTCACTGCTTTGCAAAGTGAAGCTTTATACTTCATGTAACATTTATACTTCATTTGTTGCTGCCCCTCTCGGCTCAGTTGAGTTTCAGTTTTCACAGAGGAACTGGTAGCTGCTTTTAAATGTATACTTAAAACTTAAGTTTTTTTTTTTTTTTTTTTTTTTTAGTTTTTTTTGCCAGAGGACGTGTGCACTCGCAGGAGGGACAGGAAGAGACAGATAGAGAGAGGGAAAGTGAGAAATCACCCCCTGGGGAGATGGCCACATCAAAATTCCTTCTTCCCCACTTCCTCTTGGGATTTTGGGCACATACACATCCACACACGTTCAGCGTGTTTTTTAAACCACTGGGTCTAGGACTCGAACCACCTTGAACCACTAGCTCAAGCACCTTAGTCATCATGCCACCTGCTGGCCTAAAAAATAGTTTATGCAAGGATGTTTATGGCAACATTATTTGTATTACAGAAGAAATTGGGATTGCTTAAATGACCATCGATATAGAAAGGACTGAATAAACCACCAATGCTGATGTTCTGGAATATTATAGAACCATTTAAAAAAATGCACAAGGAGATGCCAAAGAGTATGTGTAAGAATTGGATTAAAATACAAGTTTATTTTGGTGTAAAAAGATAGTTTTGAAATCCAGGTGTAGTTTTTTCAGTATATACATTTTTCGTGAACTTTTTCAAGATCTCTTCAGGTATACTGGCATGAAAGGCTATCCATAATCTATATTTTACATTATAAAGAAGGAAATTACAAAACAGTATCTTTAACAACATCTCATTAAAAAGAATAAATCCTCTATGTATTTTTTAATAAGTTTCTTTTTTAAAAAATTTGCTGTATGGTGATTGCACTCACTGGAGACAGAGAGAGAGAGAGAGAGAGAGAGAGAGAGAGAGAGAGAGGAAGTACCCCTAAGGGGGTTTGCCATGCTACAATCCCTTCTTTTCTTCTGAGGATTGGGGGCATGCATATACACATGCCTGGAGTGTTTTTCAAGCCACTGGGTCTGGGATTTCAACTGTGCAGTCACTAGTTACCTTGACTATGAGACCACAGATTGGCCCTATAGATATATTCAATAAATATTACATATTTATACATCTGTAATTCACACATATAATATATACAAGTTTATAGAAAGACTTATCAGATTTGTAAGTATTATTCCTAAGGTGTGAGAATAGGGGTATTGATAATTTTGTATTTAAAACATGTCTGTATTGCTTTTTTCTTTTTTAACAAGAAGGTAATACATTTATAATGAAACACTTTTTAAAAGGTAGAGCATATCTGCTGCTGAGATTGTACTTTATAAGTGGTTGTCCAGGGGACAGCAGGTGGTGTAGTGGTTAAGATGCTGGACTCCCATACGGCCAATTGAATTTTGAGTCCTGGACTTGGCGGCTTGCTTTCTCATTTTCCCTCTTTCTTTTCCTAGTGAGTGCACATGCTCTATATCAAATTAAAAGTAAATAAATGAATAAAGCGAACAGCAGTTGGCGTAATGGCTGTGTTACTGGACTCCCATGTAGTCAACTGGTTTGAGTCCTGGACCCAGTGGCTTAAACTCATGCCAGGTGCGTGTGCGTGTGTGTCCAAGATCCTGAGAGGAGAATGGAGGAAAAGGGATTGAGGTGTGGCCATCACCCATGGGAGGTGATTTCTGCTTTCCGTCTCTCTGTCTTTCTGGAAAGCTATTCGTGCCCTATAGCAAAAACCTCTCAAAAATAAATAAATAAATAAATAATTCTATTTTTTAAAAGAAAGATATTTACTTCTACAACTTCTTGTGTCTTCTCCAAAAAATGAATTATGTGTAAAATTGAATCTGCAGTAGTTGACTTTTCATCCTAGATTCAGAATCTTCATGGTCACTTTCTGTTTGAAGCATAGAAAATGATGGAGGTGAGACCAGCAGATGGCGTAATGGTTAAGTCACTGGACTCCCACATGGCTGACTGTTGTTCAAGTACCATACTTGGAGGCTTGAAACTCACTCCTGGCGCATGTGTGTGCATGCCCAAAATCCTGAAAGGGGACTGGAGGAGAAGGGAGTGTGGCATGGCCATCTCCCCTGGGGGTGATTTCTCACTTTCTGTGTCTCTGTCTCTCCAGTGAGTGTACACGCCCTAGAGGAAAAAAAAAATGCAAAGAGGAGTTGTTTTGTTTTGTCATCATCCAAGCTTTTGGTTGTACTGAATCTCATACTTTTACATTCCAAGGATTACATTTATGGGCAGGAGATCCTTTAGGCCATTGCAACAAACAAACAAAAAAATGAAGAGTGACTCTCTCCAACAAACAAATAAATCAGAATTACTGTTTTGATTAGCTACCAATGAGATGATATAAAATTTTATTAAACATGATGAGTTTAAACTTTATAGTTGAAACAAACATAATTCACAGACCACCTAAAAGACTTGGCAGTTTTTTTTGAGAAGTGCGACTCTAATACTGATTTGAGTTTTTCCATCGCCCTCAGGCAGCTCAATTACTGAGAAATACAAAGCTGAATTTCAAATTATTTTATGGGGGCAACTTTCTTTTTTCTCCCTCCTCACTTTCAACTCAACGAGGGAGTGTTCCCTTGTTTGCTGGTGGCCTGATTACAGGACATCTTCGTGTAAATTCCCCAATAATGGAATTATGGATAGTGATATTATAACAAAAACTATACATTTCCAGATACATGTTTGCCTTTTTCAGAAATACATCAGCTCTTCTACCCTCATTTTTTAAAAATGCATTCATTTCAATACTCATTTATTTCTGTGAAGAATGAGCATCTTTTGTATGAGAGTGAACACACACACACACACACACACACACACACACACAGAAATAGCGGGTAGAGTCTTCAGGTCCACGCAGTCTGCCGGTTACCGGTGTCCTTTAGACCTACAAAGGGGGCTCAGGGAGTGCGGCAGCGCGGAATTAGCTCAAACAGCTCCTGGGAAGATGAACAGCTCACGTGTAAACTGATCTTACATCAGCCCTCAGCTGCTGAAGCCTAGTGTAGGAGCCGGACGGGCCAGGGAAGAGCCTTCCCCCAGGCCTGCCAGGCAGAGACGCAGGGACATAAAACACATTCCAGCGGTTGGCATCTGGGCGCGCAGTTGCCAGGCGCAGCCAGTGTGTGGCCCTGGGGGCTGTGGGCTGGCGGGCGGGGGCAGAGTAGGTCGGAGCCAGGGCCTGCTGAAAGCGACCATAGGGCTAGTTTGGCTCAGTGAGCTCTGGCCTCATTACCCAGAGCAACAGTTTATCTAGAAAGTGTGCTGCTGCGGGGGGTCGGAATCCCCCTTTGGGCAAGGGCCTGGGGAGTAGTTTGGCACTTTCTAGGCTGCGGGGTGGGGAGCACTCCCTGTACTGTGGTGCACATGACTCAGGCAGAAGGGAAACCCCAAATCACCACAAAGCCATCCCAATCCAGGCTTGGCATCACCCGTCAACCCAAAGCGGTTTTAAAAATCTAGTTTCTAGGAGGGCATGTTTGTAACTGTGTATACGTATGCACGTTTTTAAGAATGAATTCTTCTCTCAGATTTT
The DNA here is from genome assembly GCF_000334495.1 of Tupaia belangeri chinensis. Taxonomy (NCBI): domain Eukaryota; kingdom Metazoa; phylum Chordata; class Mammalia; order Scandentia; family Tupaiidae; genus Tupaia; species Tupaia belangeri. The sequence goes on along the minus strand of NW_006159969.1, from coordinate 862,246 downwards.
CATCTTTGCAAATAGATTGAAGTGGGGGGTGGGGGAAAGATTAATGCCTGTTCCAACTTCAAGGGTTTGGTTTTCACATGAGAGAGCTTCAGAAATGAGAAATTGCTGAAATGATCTGGTAGCAGCTTCTGAGGGACTTTTACCATAGATTCGCTTTTACATTTCAGTTCATCTGAAAAGCCAGTATGGTTAAATTAACCAAAATCTAAATTAAAAAAAAAAAATTCCACGATTCTTCCAGGCCTACTTCACATCATCAAACCAGGCCCGCTGGAGGCCCCATTAAAATGGCAGCTCCCACTGAGAGAGAGACAAAAGCTCCCTCTCTGAATGGGGATGCTGAAACAGTGATGGACTCTCAGAACTGCTTTTTTTTTTTTTTAATCCATTAAAAAAAAAGTTACCTCTGCATTGACTGTGAGAGAGTATTTATTTAGCTCTCTGCACTGTGGGAAACAGAGGCGTTCTCCCTTATAAGGACACCCAGGCCTTCTTGGGAGAGGAGAGAAATATGAATCCATAACATGGCTGAACAAATTCCTCCTCGCAACTGAATTCATGGAATGTTTCAGACATGAACGGCTTAATTTTGGTGTGGTCTGGGACAAATTAATATGACTCAAATCCCACCTCACACAGGAAGCTTCTCCTGATGAAGTGGGTGGGGTGAAGACACTCACTTCCCTCAAAATTCTGTCCAACAGTCGTCTCTATTAAATTTAAATGTGACTCCACCAATCTCCAGCAAGAAAAAAAAATGAAAAAGGAATATAAAAATCAGGAAAAAATTAAAAATATGTCTAAAAATCCTAACTATGTCACATATTCTACATACCGCTGGAGGCCCCATTAAAATGGCAGCTCCCACTGAGAGAGAGACAAAAGCTCCCCCTCTGAATGGGGATGCTGAAACAGTGATGGGCTCTCAGAACTGCTTTTTTTTTTTTTAATCCATTAAAAAAAAAGTTACCTCTGCATTGACTGTGAGAGAGTATTTATTTAGCTCTCTGCACTGTGGGAAACAGAGGCGTTCTCCCTTATAAGGACACCCAGGCCTTCTTGGGAGAGGAGAGAAATATGAATCCATAACATGGCTGAACAAATTCCTCCTCGCAACTGAATTCATGGAATGTTTCAGACATGAACGGCTTAATTTTGGTGTGGTCTGGGACAAATTAATATGACTCAAATCCCACCTCACACAGGAAGCTTCTCCTGATGAAGTGGGTGGGGTGAAGACACTCACTTCCCTCAAAATTCTGTCCAACAGTCGTCTCTATTAAATTTAAATGTGACTCCACCAATCTCCAGCAAGAAAAAAAAATGAAAAAGGAATATAAAAATCAGGAAAAAATTAAAAATATGTCTAAAAATCCTAACTATGTCACATATTCTACATATACTAATGTGATATTTTGTCTGTATGAATGGTAATGCGTTTTTAATTACAGAATAAAAGCACCTAGAGGGTAGGCCAGCATCTTGGCATTTTTAAAGTGAATATATTAAACATGGTGATGTCCCTTCTAGTTTTCTCATGAAGCCCAGGGAACATTGTTCAAACTTTGTAGGTTTAGGGACTGTCAAGAAAATTTCCTTTCTTTCTGGAAGTTAGAATGGGCTCTTACCTTAACATCTAATCTAACACTGCTGTTCTGCAGAAGTACCTAGTCTCTTTTAGCAGAGACAGTTATTTCCACATTAAAATGAACTTTGATGAGGACCCGCAGTTGGTCTAATGGCTGTGTCACTGGACTCCCATATAGTAGACTATGGTTAGAGTCCCAGACCAGGTGGCTTAAACTCACACTGGGCGTGTTTGCGTGAATGCCCAAGATCCTGAGAGGAGAATGGAGGAGAAGGGATTGCAGCATGGCCACCCTCCCTGGGGGGGTGATTTCTCGCTTTCTGTCTCTCTCTGTCTTTCTGGTGAGCACACATACCCTATAGCAAAAAAACCAAACCAAAACAAAAACAAAAACACAAACACCTCTCCAAAAAAAAAAAAGAAAAGAAAAGAAAATGAACTTTGATGTTATCATCTCCAGGACTAAATTTCTTTACTTCTGCACAGTGGTAATAAAAATAATTGCTACCCCATACGTGAGTGCATACTCCAGTGGACATTACAGTATATCAGTTATGTCTTTGGATTTAGGAACCATTTGCATATTGCTCAAATGAGTTACCTTGTTATTAATAGAGGGAAGTAGTGGGAATAATTACTTCTAAGAGATCAATAACAAAAATTACTTTCGTTTGGTGTTTTAAAAAAGTTTGTTTACCAGGAACAGCAGAGGCATAATACTTACATCACTGGATTCCCACATGGCTGACCAGGGTTGGAGTTCTGGTTCTGGACCTGGAGGCTTGAAACTCACACTAGGCATGTGTGTGTGTGTGTGTGTGTGTGACCAAAATCTGGAGAGGAGAAGGGATTGTGGCATGGCTATCCTCCCTGGGGAGTGATTTCTTGCTTTCTGTCACTTTGTCTCTTTCTGTCTCTCTGTTTCTGTCTCTCCAGCAAGCACACAAGTCCTATGGCAAAATTCTCTGTCAAAAAAAAAGTTTGCTTATTTATTTACTTAATGAATGAGAGAGACAGAGAAAGGTAGACAGAGAGCCAACACCCCAACAGACTCTTGATACCCAATCCACCCACAGCTCAGCCAGCCATGGATCATGGACACAGGTTCACCTGGCACACTCAGGGAGGTCTTCGGGAGCTGGGACCCTCCTGTGTGGGTCATCCTTCCAGAGCAGTTTGTTTTACTGGTGCACCACTGTCCAGCCCACTTTTATTTGGCTTTGAAAAGCATTATAAAATTCTTTCTGCAGATTAGTGCACATAATTATACTTGGGTTTGGTTAATGTTAAAATTAGATTGCTTTCCTGGAATCACTGATAATCAGGAGAGGTTATCCAAGAAGTGAGATGGGTCGTTGGGTACTTCGGGTGATGCCCGGAAAGATGCCAGTTTTGAGATGTCCTTGGGCTTGTTTAGACAGATGAGGGTAGTAAGATTTGGAGATCATGAAATGTGGACAAACCAAATGGGACAACACCACTCTGACAATCTACAGCAGCGAGAGGTATAGTGCAAGCTAAGACAGTGCTGCTGCTCCAGACTGGGGTTCTCAGAACATGTGTCTTTTCATGCTTACATTATTTTTCACCTATGCATTATGTTTTTGTCAAAGAATCAATAGGAGAGAGAGAGAGAGAATTTTTTTTTTGGAGAGGTTTTTCGCTATAGGGCGTGTGCAGTTGCAAGACAGACAGAGAGAGACATAGAGACAGAAAGCGAGAAATCACCCCCGGGGGGATGGTCACGCCACAATCCCTTCTCCTCCATTCTCTTCTTGGGATCTTGGGCACGCACGCACACGCACCCGGCGTGAGTTCTAAGCCACCGGGTCTGGGATGCGAACCACGGTTGACTACGTGGGAGTCCAGCGACATAGCCGTTACGCTAACTGCTGGTTCCCAAGAGAGATAATTTAATATTACTCTTGGAAGCTGCTGGAAAAATTTATCAGTAAAAGATACTCAATTACACATTCCTTTTTCACTGTAAGAATCATAGATCATTGGAGGTAGAAGGAACAGCCCTGAGAATCAGTTTAGAAATGCTTTTCTAGGGACTAGCAGAAGGCATAATGGCTACATCACTGGACTTCCATGTAGTCAATCGTGGTTCGAGTCCTAGACCCAGTTGCTAAACTCATGCCGGGTGCGTGTGCATGCATGCCCAAGATCCCGAGAAGAGAACGGAGGAGAAGGGACTATGGCGTGGCCATCCCCCATGGTGGGTGATTTCTCACTTTCTGTCTCTGTCTCTCTCTGTCTTTCTGGCAAGCGCACGCGGCTTATAGAGAAAACAAAAAGCAAAAAAGAAAAAAAACTCCCCCCCCAAAAAAGAGAAAGAAATGCTTTTTTGTAATACTTGTAATATGCACCTTTTAAAAATAAATTTAAAAATTTAAGAAGTCTACATGATATTCTCATACGTAACATAGTACCTAGGTTAGGATCGACAGGTGGTGTGGTGGTTAGGGCACTGATCTCCCACATGGCCAACCCAGACCTGGTGGCTTGCTTTCTCACTTTCCCTCTCTCACTCACTCTCTCTTTCTCTCTCTAGTGAACACATGTTCATATAGAAAAATTAAAGAATAATAATAATAGATAAAGTAAAATAAATGATTCTAAAAAAATTGCCAGAGTATCTTATTGAGCAGGAAGAACATTTAGGGTTCTAGAAGTTCATTTTGAAAATCATTACATTGTCATGTTTCATAAACTTCCTCAACAAGAAGCTATACAAAGGGATAGTAACAAATATCTTAAAATCAGAGAAACGGGATCATTCTACTAAGAGCAATTATTTGATAAACAGTGAAATAGGAGCCTGATGGTTTGTAGTACATACCGAAGGTTACATGGCTACTTTGTGACAAACTCAGGACCCAAATTCAATTTTTTTCTCTCCACATGCAGGCCTTCCTATGACACCGCCTCTGGAGTCTGGAATGCCTGTGAAATCAGGCTATCTGACATTCTAATCACTTTTGATGATCTAAAGCTTTTAGAACTTGAACATTTTTATAGTACAGAACAATTTTCTACATTGTTCTTTCTGCCACAACACTGAAAATGATTCTCATGGATATTTTAATGTTCGTATGTGGATAATAATCATTCCTTGTATTTATTCAGCCCGATATACATGGTTGAAACGCTGCCACATGCGTTCTGGAATTGGACATAGGACATGACATCCCTGACCAGTAAATCCCTTGAATGAGTGCATTTTCCCCCTCTGTGCATGTCTCCTTCTCATCCATTGTCTGTCTTCTTTTCATGCCTGTCAGGCGGTGGCCATGACTGTGCACTTATGAAGGTCAGTGACCCAGCAGAGAGGGCAGGCCCTACAGAAGGCGTGTTGATGAAGCATTACAATGCACACTGAATTTGTTAGCTCTCTGGCTTACTCCCAGGGGCAGGCGACAATTGTTTCCTGTGTGGCACAGCACCCACCCGGAACTCTTATGGTATGGGCCATTCCTACCAGGAATCTTTAAACCACATCCTGAAAAATAAACAACCTACAGTTCCCAGCTCACTGAATTCTTTTACCTGGTTCTTCTTCTCTTAAGTTCTCCAGTATATTGAGGAAAATCAATGAAAATAAAGGTCTCCTTTATTTATATAAATAGCCAGTCCAGTTTTGCAAATAATCTCTTATTTGGCCACATAGACAATAAACTCACATTTTTCAGGTTAAAAAGTTTTTGAAGGCTGAGATTCTAAACCTCTCTATACTACAAATAGTAAATCGAACAAAAACAGACACTGTATTTCCTCTGAGATTATCTCAATGAAAGCAAACATTTGTTTCTCTGGAACATCTATGATTTAATAAAGCCATGATGATATAAAAGTGGAAGCCTGTGATTCAAAAATGAAAGGCTTAACTCCAAATTTCAAACTGCTGCGATCTACGTAGCAGATGAAGAGTTCTCACTTATGTGAAATTGAATGAACGAGATGCCTGTATATGTTCTGGTTCTGGTCATGTTGTAGTAATTTCGATCAGTCTATCCTTCCTGTAGATAATAATTAAAAACTCTGGGGACCAGCAGTTAGCGTAATGGCTATGTCGCTGAGCTCCCATGTAGCCGACCGTGGTTTGAGTCCCGGACCTGGTGGCTTAAACTCACACCGGGCACGTGTGCGTGCATGCCCAAGATCCGAGAGGAAAATGGAGGAGAAGGGATTGTGGTGTGGCCATCCCCCCTAGGGGGTGATTTCTCGCTTTCTATCTCTCTGTCTCTTTCCGTCTTCCTGGCGAGCGCACGTGCCCTATAGCAAAAGCCTCTCCAAATAAATAAATAAATAAATAAAAACAAAAGTTAAAAAATAGAATAAAATAAAAACTCTGAACAACATAGTAAAAGGCCACAATGCAAATGTACTGGAGAGATACCAATGGAGACAGAAACAGAAAGGATCCTTGAAATGAGGGAATCATGCTGGATAAGATAAATGTGTTTATGGGTTATCCCGAGGATGCTCGGCAATCCATCTGGTGCAGGGCAGCCAAAAACAAGAAGAGAGCCACTGTCACATGGGCCTGACAACTCAAAGCATGAAGTTTGGAACCACCAGGGTGACTGGAAAATCCCAGAAAGGGAAATCAGAGGGAGCAAGGAGGTTCCGAATCTTTTCAAACTATCCTCTCAAGTCTTTGGGTGATTCCTGAGCTGTACATGGACATTAGGAAATTCCAATCAGACCAGTGAAAAACTATACTTAGGAGACTGAAAGAACAAAACAGAGATTTCAACCTCTGTATATAGCAGGGAGACAGAGTTCAGAGTTTGAGCGTTTGAGACCTGTCAAGTTTGAATGGGTTTTTAATGTTTCAAGATTTGCACTTAAACTGCAAAACTGCAGAAAGTTCATGCCTTAGGTATTAGGACTAGTTATCAGGTTTAAAGGATTTGCCCTAGGACTAATGACAAAAGTAAGGTAGACACCGGAGAAGCATAAAACAAAACCTCTCCAATGTCGAGATAACTTAACTGCCGGCTACAGCAAAATTCAGTACTGTCTGGAAGAAAAACAGGAACCAGTCTATAATATATCTCTACAATGTCCAGGATGCAATAAAAATAAATTATGAGACATGTGATGAAATAGGAAAACGTGACCAAACAGTAAACAGCCCAGTATGATCCAGATGTGACAAAGACTTTAAAGCAGTCATTGTAGATTTGTTTAAAAAAATTAAAGAATAGGGGTCAGTCCCATAATACAGTGTTAAGTGCTGTACATTGGAAGCCAGACCTTTCCTGGCCAATAGTAGTTAGAATCTCAGCCCCAGTGTATATATGAGTGCCGGGTACATACATACATGCCTCCAAAATCCTAGTGGGATGAAGAAATAGAGGCAAAAGATTAGTGGAATGACCATGCTCCATTGGAGGGTGCTTTTGCTTTCTCTCATTCTCTCCCTCGTTCTCCTTCTGGTGAGCACATGTGTCCTATGGCCATAAAAAAAAGAATTAAAGGATAAGATAGTTGTAAAAAGTGGACAGATGGAGAATTTCAGCAAAGAAATAGAAATCGTAAAAAAAAAAAATAACCACGAGGAAATTCTTGAACTGACAAGTACAACACTTGAAATAAGATTCACTGGATGTAGTTGAGCAGAATGAAAGGTTAGGGAATTTGAAGACATCGATAGAAGCTATGCAACCTAAGAAGAGAGGGAAAAACAGTATGTGAAAAGCGCATCAAGGTTCTGTGTGAAAATCCCAAATACTCTAACATACACATAATTAGATTCCTAGGAGAGAGGAAATAAAAGAGAAGAGAGAAAAAAGTGAAAAAAATAATAGATGAAAACTTCCCAAATTTCATAAAACTACAAATCCAAGGAGGATGGCAAACCCAAGGCAAGCATATATAAAACCATGTCCAACCCAGTGTAGCCAAACTTTTGAAAATTACAGAGAGAAAATCTTAAAAACTTACACACAGAGAAAAGATACCCCACTCAGGACACAATGATATGCCTAATCATTGACTTATGAACAGAAGCAATGTAGACAGTAAAAGAATGTGCCCATCCAGAATTCCATGTCTAAGAACATATCCTTGAAAAATGAAAGCAAAGGCTGACCTACTAAAGATATGTTAAAGGATAATTTTCAGGCTGAAAGAAATGGACTAGGTGTAAACTCATCAACAGAAGGAATACAAAGCACCAAAAACCATTAAACGTAGGTAAATTTGTGCACTTTTTTTCCTCAGGTTTTTTTTTTAAAAACTATCTCATTGTTTAAAGCAAAATTTATAAAATTGTATTGTGATGTTTATAATATATGGGGGTAAAATATTTATTCTACGTAGGCCATGGTAAGTCAAAGATGCATATTATAATACCTAGGGCAATTACTTTAAAATGCAGAAAGTTATAGTTCAATGCACAGGGACATTATATTTTTATATT
>NW_006159969.1:844266-854215 GCF_000334495.1 Tupaia belangeri chinensis | reverse complement strand
TATAATATAAAAATTATATATTTAAAAAAATTAACTCAAGATAGTGCAGGAAAGAAGAAACAAAGGAAAATGATTTTGTAAATAGATAACAAATAGTAAAATGGTAAACACAAACCCACCTACATTAATACACTATGTGCAAATAGGCTAAACACTAAATAAAAGATAAATATTGCCAAAAGGTGTAGAAAAGCAAGATTCAATCATATAGAGTCTAGAAGAGATGCAGCTTAAAATCTAAAGACACAGATAGGGTGAAAATAAAAGTAAAACTATATACTAAACAAACCAGGCAAAAGAAACATGGTGTGGCTGTATTAATCCAAGACAAATGTGAACATCAATCGAAGAAGTATTAGTAGAAGTTAAAGGCATTTCATAAAGATAAAAGGTCAATTCATCAACAACACAGAATAATCATATATATACATGCTGTTAATAACAAAGTTTCAAAATACAAGAAGCAATGACTGACAGAACTAAGGAGGGAAATAAACGATCATAGATAGAGGCTTTAACATCATTCTTCCAGTAACTGATAACAATTAGATGGAAAAATCAAAAATCAAAAAAAATTTCAACAGGATCAGTCACGTTGATGTAGTTGGCTTTTACCGGATGCTGTCTGGAATAACTCAGAATATATAGTCTTTGCAAGCATGTAGAGTGTATTCACTAAGATTGACCATACAGTGAGCCATAAGTCTCAAAATTTCAAAAGACTGATACTTACAAAGTTATTTCCTTATTACAGTTGAGTTAATTAGAAATTAATTATAATTGGATAGCTCAAAGATTGCTAAATGAACTGTGGGTCAAAGAAGAAATCATTGGCGTGGCCCCATAACCCAGTAGTTAAGGGAGCCAATCTTACATGGCTGACTGTGGTTCAAATCCCAGCCCCAGTGGCTTAAGAAACTACCACACGTGTGCATGCCTGTGCAAAATCCTAACAGGTTGGAGAAATAGAGGTGAAGATATTGTGGTGTAACTGCACCCCACTGGGTACTGCTTTCTCCCACTCCCTTTCTCTCAGTCTTGCTATCTTTCTCTGATGAGCGCATGAGCCCTCTGGCAATTAAACAAGAAGAAAAATCACAAGAAAACTGTGTAAAATTAGTGATGTAAATTTTCACTTTTTAAACTTCTATAAGGACAAATTATACTTAGTTGAGCACATGTATGGAAAGACTAAAAATAATAATGGTAAAAGTACAAATCAAAACAACAGAAAACAATAGAGAAAATTAGCAAAAGCCAAAAGTGGTTTCTTCAAAAAGATTTATAAAATTTATAAACTCCTAGCAAAACTAAACTAGGAAAAAGAAACATACAAATTACTTATATCAGGAATGAAATAGAGTTATGGATCATAAGAACATTAAAAAAATATAAAAGAAAAGAGATGGGACCAGCAGTTGGCATAATAGCTATGTCGCTGGACTCCCATGTAGTCTACTGCAGTTCAAGTCCCAGACCCGGTGGCTTAAACACATGCCAGGCGTGTATGCATGTGTGCCCAAGATCTTGAGAGGAGAATGGAGGAGAAGGAATCGCGGCGTGGCCATCCTCCCTGGGGGGTGATTTTTCTCTTTCTGTCTCTCTGGTGAGCACACATGCCCTATAGCAAAAACCTCTCCAAAAAAAAAAAAAAAAAAGAAGAGACTATTATGCCTATATGCCAGTGCATAGTACTGGAACAACTGGGTAAGAATATTGAACAATATTAACTTCAGCTCCTACCTCATATAATACACAAAATTAATGAAATGGATTATTATAAATCTGAACCTAAAAGCTAAAACTAGCAAGTTACCAGAAAAGAGCATAGTAGAATACAAAACTTGCTAACAAAATAAGATGATAAGCAGCAGATGTTAAAAAATACAATTCCTTCAAGTCTGTTGTTAAGAAAAACAAACAAGAATTTAAAAACAGACAAAAACTTCAACCGATATTTTACAAAAGAAATATAAAATGAATGCTTAAACATCATTAATCACTAGGAAATGAGGGAAGTTCAGATTAAAACTATAATAATGTGTACTTTCGTAATAAATGCTAGTTAGACTGTGGAACACCTATAAATTTCATACAGTGCTCATGGGACTATAGAATGGTACCATTTAGGGACCATCAGTTAGCGTAATAGCTACGTCACTGGACTCCCATGTAGTCGACTGTGGTTTGAGTCCCAGACCCGGTGGCTTAAACTCTCACCAGGCGCATGTACATGTGTGCCCAAGATCCTGAGAGGAGAATGGAGGAGAAGCAACTGTGGTGTGGCCACCCCCTCTGGGGGTGATTTCTGGCTTTCTGTCTCTCTTTCTCTGTCTCTCTCTGTCTTTCTGGTAAGTGCATGTGCCCTATAGCAAAAACCTCTCAAAAAAAAAAAAAAAAAAAGAATGGTATCATTTATAAGAAATACTGTTCGGTGATTTATAAAGATAAAAATAGAATAATCTGTCACTCAGCAATTCTACTTCTAGGTACTTATGTAAAGAAATTGAAAATATGTTCACAAAATATGGGAACATTCATGGAAGTTGGGATTTATTAAAAAGGAACTTTTAGGGCCAGGTGGTGGTGTGGCGGTTAAAATGTTGTATTCCCACATGGCCAACTATGGTTTGAGTCCCAGACCTAGTGGCCTGAAAATTACTATAAATAAATAGATAAATAAATAAGTAAATAAATGTTTAAGAGGAAAGAAAGGAACTTTTGAAGTTAGAGAAATATTCACTATGACATTTATCAAAATTCTTTGAATAGTAAGCTTAAAATCTGTGACCTTCACTGTGTATTAATTTTATCTCATTGCATGCCCAAAGTCAATAAATACTAACTGCACAATGCCACTATTTTCCTTACGAGAAAAAGCCATAATTTCACAATCATTGTTAAAAAGAAGTGGAAAGTACCCTTAAATGAAAATGAAAATTCTGAAGCCTTTGCTTATGTTCTACTCAACACTCCTGCTTTGCCCATTTCTGTGGGAAGGATCATGGTTTGTAATATATGTAAAGGTTGTTTTTTTTAAGGCTAGCCTATTGTAATTTCTGTTAGAAATGTAACTTCCTAGAGACTTTTTGAAGTCAATTGGGCAGTGTCTATCAAAACTCTAGTTACTCACCTCTGACCCAGTATTGCCCTTGGTTGAAGCCTGTACTAGAGAAATATTCTTATTAATAGCATAAAAATGCACAGGCAAAGATTTCTCTGTAGCATGGCTTGGGATAGGAACAAACTAGAGACTATTTACATGCCTATTCTAGGGGAATGGTTAGCAGTGGCAATCCATGTTAACAAAACCGTGCAGCTGTTGAAGGAAACTATAAATGCTGGACGTCTGGGAGATCGCTTTGAGTGAAAGAAGCGGGCTGTAGGGAACCAGCAGTTAGCGTAATGGCTATGTCGCTGGACTCCCACGTAGTCGACCGCGGTTCGCGTCCTGGACCCGGTGGCTTAAAACTCACGCCGGGCGCGTGTGCGTGCGTGCCCAAGATCCTGAGAGGAGAATGGAGGAGAAGGGATTGCGGCGTGGCCATCCCCCCTGGGGGGTGATTTCTCGCTTTCTGTCTCTATGTCTCTCTCTGTCTGGCTGGCGAGCGCACGCGCCCTATAGCAAAAAAATCTCTCCCCCCCCAAAAAAAAATACCATTCCTCTTTCTCTGTTCCCTCTGCTTCTCTCCTTTTTCTTTGATGCCCTGAAAGGATGCACAGTAAACTATTATCAGTGGTTACCACCTGGAGAAAGGGTGTGGAGAGATGGCAAGTAGGGTTTTACTTTTTTTAAGAAAATTTTCTATATATATTGTTTGATTTTTCTTCTCAATGAATTTGTGGTTGTTCTATTAGAAAAAAAGGAAGAAGAAAAAGAGAGAAAAGGAGAAGGAAAGGAAGAAAAGAAAGAAAAAGCAAGGGGTAAAAGAAGAAAGCGAGGGGAAAAAAAGGCAGGAGGATAAGAGAGACGGTAGGAAGGAAAACCACAGGTATCTGTACTGTAGAGGCAGAAGTGGACCTAATTGCCGATGTTCAGGACTTGTCAGGACTTGACGTGATCATCCCTCCTTGTCTGTGCCTCGACTTCATCTAGGACCATAGTGCTGACACCCTTCAGCCTTCTGATGGTGGTACATAGTTTCTTTTACATAAGACAAAGTAGTGGATTCCACAACTTCCCTCGGTGGCCATTTGCACGTCTACTGACCTTTACCGTCAGTAGTGTTGCCTTACATCTGAGTTCTTCTGCTCCCAACGGAGAAACAGAACTGATCATCGTGTGTTAATGCATACATGCTGACTTTCAACTAGCCTTGTGCTAAAGAAGGAGCATTGACTTGGAAGAGGAAACCCACCCCTCCTCCTCTTGGGTTTCTTTCTTTTTTGGTTACAGAACTCACATAATTTTTTAAAAAATTTTTTATCCAGTGGATTAGAATGTTCACTGGGGAGAGAGAAAGAGGAGTAGAAGAGAGAAAGAAAGGGAGAAAATATTCTCCCTGGGGCGCTGTCATGCTGCAACTCATTCTCCTCCTTTCGGTATGTTTGGCACACACACACATGTACCTAGAATGTTCTTCAAGCCACCAGGTCCAGGATTTGAACTGTGCAGCTGGTCATGTAGGATCTGGCCACCTTAACCACCAGGCCCTGGGCTGGCCCAGGCCCATATCATTCTCCTTTCGGTATGTTTGGCACACACACATGTACCTAGAATGTTCTTCAAGCCACCAGGTCCAGGATTTGAACTGTGCAGCTGGTCATGTAGGATCTGGCCACCTTAACCACCAGGCCCTGGGCTGGCCCAGGCCCATATAATTTTAAGACTGGAAGAACTTGAAGAGTAGTGGTGTACTGTAGGGCACAACCTTGGAGTCAAACAGGATTGAAAGCCAGCGCTGTCTCCTACCACCTGTATGCTCTTAGGCAATTTAATGAACTTTCCAGAGCCTTAATTTCCTTATTGAGAAAGCGAATTGTAGCGATGATGATCGTGATAGCTCCTACTTTGCAGGGCTGTTGTAAAGATTATAAAGAAACACAGCACCTTGCTCATAATAAGTGCTCAATCATGAGAATATTGAATGGAACCCCTTTGCGTAACCCAGAATGCTAGTAGACTAGAATGGAGATAATAATCATCTCTCTCTTTTTCCTAAGTTTGTTTAAGAGAGCCAGAGACAGATTGGTTTTGATTATTATATTATCATTAATTTTGTTAGAGGGTGTGTGTGCTTGCCACAGAGAGAGAAAAATAAGAAACCCCCGCCCCCCCATGGGGAATGACCACACTGTAATCCCTTTTCCTCCATTGCTCCCACCTTTAGTATTCTGGGCATACATGCACATGTACTCAGCGTGTCCTTTGAGCTCTCAAGTCTGGTACTCGAACTATGCAATCAGCCATGTGGGATCCAGCTGTTTAACTACCCCTCCAGTGGCTGGCCCTCTTACTGTTTTTTTAATTTTTTAAGTTTTTAAAATTTTTTTTACAGGATTTTGTCTATTGGAATCCTGCTGCTCCAACCTTCTAGCTAGCTAGGATTAAATTGTGAGTCCCCATGCCTAGCCTGCTTAGATTGGACTGGGAACTGAACCTAGGCCTCCCGTGTGGACTCAGCCTCTGAGCAGCAGTGTCTTGGCTGTGAGCTGCGGCATAGCTCAGAATCCGTATCCCTTTACTTCAAGGTCAGATCTATATACAACAGGATTTTGTTAGTCTCTTCTAATGGTAACTTTTGGGCTATTATTAATTCCCTTGATGGCTGGTTCATAGTTACCTGTCTTGTTGAGATCCATTTTGAGGTTCATGAGAGCCTTATATATACAGTTCCAGGATGTGAAGGGTTATTCTCTGGATGAGATGTTCTTCATCTTCCCTGGATAAGCCCACACTAGAGGAAATGGGATTAAACTTCATCAGGAGGGATTTAAATTAGACGGGAAGAAGAACTTCCGGTTGATGATTTCCTTCCCTCAAGTCTTTAAAAATAGAATAGTTCTCCAATTTGCCAGTTTTTAAGACTCAATCAATTAGGACAGGTAGTTTCTCAAAATTCTTTTAAATTTTGTATATTACTTATGTCATAGAGCTGTATTTCTAAGAGGAACATACTTTGTTACATTTGCAAATTGGAGACAATTTAGAAAGTTTTCATTATTTTTTTCCATAGCCATAGAAAATGGTTTCTGTTTTATTAAAGGACTTACAGAATCTCACAAACAAGGTAAAAAAAATGGAAACTTATACAGACTTACAGCACTATTAAGTAATTTGTGTTGTACATTAAAATTATTCACTCTAAATATTTTTATTTCTTCATTATTAGGTATCAAATAAAACCAAAAGGGCATGGAACCGAGTCCAAAATAGCACTGGACTCTGTTGGGTGTTGAGCCCAACACATAGACAAATGAGAATAAATAAGATGACACTGACATCTAGTGGATATGCTGTGTTACTACCACCGTTTGAGAGGGCGTTTAGACAATATCCAACTGGTAATCTCACAAATGGTTTCTGGACTAGACAGGAACTAAGAGTAAATTCATTCTTCTTATCTTAAGAATACGTTAAAAATTTTAAGCATATGCTAGAACTTATGAAGTATATTTTTACTGTTGTTTTCCAGTTAAATTTTACTTTGGTAACGGAATGTGATTGGTGCGATAATTATTTAGAATTTGTTGAGACTAATTTAGAAAGTTAACGTGTGTTGGTCCAGTCCCATGGCCTACTAATTAAGGGAGCTGGATCCACATGGCTGGCCACAGTTTGAGTCCCAGTCCTGGAGGCTTGAGAAATACGCTGGGCTCATGTGCATGCATGCCTAGAATCCCAAAAGGAGGAAAAAATGGAGGAGAAGGAATTGCAGCATGACTACACCCCATTGCGGGGTCCTTTCTCTCTCTCTCTCACTCTCTCTCTTTCAGACAAGTGCACATGTCCTCTGGAAATTTAAAGCAATAGTAACAACAAAGAAAGGTAATATGTGCAGATTTTTGACATTGCTTTGTGTGTGCTGGAAAGAACATATACACTCTTATTTTTTCCATGTTTCTATATATAACCATGAAGTCTAAATATTAATTGGTTGTTCAAATGTTCTGTATCCCAAGCATCTGTTCAGTGGTTACTCAATTTAACATATTCTGATACAAATAACATAAAATTATCTTCTCTGATTGTAATTGGCCAAAATTTTATTGTACTTGTGTGTGTGTGTGTGTGTGTGTGTGTGTGTATATATTGGATTTCAGGAGGATGTGTGTGCTTGCCAGAAGCGTAGAGAAAGGGAAAGTGATAAAGGACCCTTTCATGGGGGATTGTCCTGCTGCAATCCCTTCTTCATTTCTCCATCCTTTGGAGATTTGGGGCATGCATGCCCATGTACCTCGTGTGTTTCTCAAGCCACTGGGTCTGGGACTCCAACTGCACAGTAGGCCATGTGGAATGTGGCTGCCTTAACCACCAGGCCATGGAGATGGTCAGTTACAGATTTTTATTTTTTTAGTTAATTTTAATTTTTTTTTTTTTTTTTTTTTTGGTCCCTTGACATTGCACAGAAGAGCATTTCAGCAGTATGCCTGGCCACTTACTGTCAGCTATTCTCACCCTTATTATTACTGCTGTTGTTATTACTGAGAACACATAATTCTCCTCTCAGGATTCTGGGCACACACACACACACACATGTGCCTAGTGTGCAGTTTTTTTTTATTATTATGATTTTTTTTGAGAGTTTTTTGCTATAGGGCATGTGTGTTCGCCAGAAAGAGAGAGAGAGAGACAGAAAGCGAGAAATCTCCCCCCAGGGGGGATGGCCACGCCGCAATCTCTTCGCCTCTATTTTCCTCTCAGGATCTTGGGCATGCACGCACACATGCCTGGTATGAGTTTAAGTCGCTGGGTTCAGACCTCGAACTGCAGTCGACTACGTGGGAGTCCAGTGACAGAGCCATTATGCCAACTACTGGTCCTAGTTTTTTTTTTTTTAATAAGAAAATAATTACAGACTCAGTTGAAACTCCTGTATGTCCTTTCTCAATTCTCTCTTTCTCTCTCTCCAGGATTAATCTATCGTTAATTTGATGTTTATTAATTCCATGCATATTTTGAATTTTTATTCTGTATTTTATAGTTCAACAAATAGTAGTTTCAAATGTTATTTTGATCATCAAAATCTTTATACAAATAATGCTATCACTTGTATTAACATTATTTTTCGACATTCGCTGATGCTGATTCATGTATGTTTGATCATTATAATTTCTGTGTGGCAGTATTCCATATACTTCATATAGTCCATATTTTTTTCATGCTCATTGATGATAGATATCTGTTTTTTTCCCCCAATTTTCCTTATTTCAAGCAATGTTAGGCTGACAATCTTTTATTGGATACATTTCTCCATGTAAATATGTACATGCATAAAATTTTCTTTAAAGAAACACTTTTGTTTATGCATTTCTTAAAATAATCTTGAAAAATCATCTAATTGCCTGCACAGTTTAAAACAACAACTAAAATTTTACATTTAAAACTTGAATAGTGGCAAATGGTAGAATATTTAGCTTTTGGTTTATTGTAAATATTAACAATCAACTGTCAAGGGACACCAGCAGATGGCGTGATGGTTACGTCGTTGAAGTCCCATGTAGTTGACCATGGTTCTAGTCCCAGACCCAGTGGCTTAAAACTCACACTGGGCGTGTGTGTGTGTGTATGTGTGTGTGTGTGTGTGTGTGCCTGCGTGCCCAAGGTCCCAAGAAGAGAATGGAGAAGGGATTATGTGTGGTCATTGCCCCTGGGTGTGTGTGTGTATGTTGGGGTGTGGGGTGTTTTCTGTCTCTCTCTCTCTGGCAAGCACAGAAGCCCTGTAGCGAAAATCTCTCTAAAAAAATAAAACCAACTGTTCAAGCAGGTTGCTAGGCACCTCCATCAATACAGAGAAACATGGGACTAGTAGGTAACTATGGTCAACTGCACAGTTCAAGTCCTGGATGTGGTGGCTTGAGAAGCACACTGGGCTTGTGTGTGTGCAAATCCCCAAAGCAGGAAGAAATGGAGAAGAGATTGTGGTGTGACCATTCCCTGTGGGAAGTGCTTTTTCACTTTCTCTCTCTGTCTCTCTCTCCAGAGAGTGCATATCACCTCTTGAGGTTAAAAAAAAGAGAGAGAGAGAACCATGAAGAAACTCTTTTTTTCCTCTTTCTTTCATTTATTTATTTTTACATTTTTCCACAAACATTTACTTTACATAGCAAAAAATTTTAGCTCATACTCCATAATTCTTGACAGTTTACAAACAACTTTCAAAATTTCAAAATACTGAATTTTAAAGATAATGTTCAAGATATGTCTTATAATTTTGTATAATTTTATAACTGTAACAACAGAAGCAGTATGGTTTCAAATATATATATATATATGTATATATATATATATATATTTATTTATTTTATTTTATTTATTTATTTTTTTAGAGTGTAGACACTCGGTATATATTAAGTGGGGACATTCAATGCCTCTCTTTCATAGCATGGCTTGCTTCACTCAGCAGTAAGTCTTCCATATTCATCCACTTCCATTCAAAAGCCAGGGTTTTGTTGTTTTTTATGGATGAATAGTATTCCACTGAGTGTGTGTGCCACAGTTTTTCTAATCATTCATCAGTTCGTGGGCATTTAGGTTGTTTCCATGACTTAGCAATCTTGAAAAGTGCCGCAAGAAACATCGATGTGCAAGCACTTTTTCGATTAAGTATTCTTCTGTCCTTCGGGTAGATACCAAGGAGTGGGATTGCTGGATCATATGGTAGTTCTATTTGTAGATTTTGGAGGAATCTCCAAATTGTTCTCCAGAGTGGTTGGGCCACTTTAGAATCCCACCAGCAGTGTAAGAGAGTTCCCTTTTCACCACACCCCTGCCAGCACTTACCATTTT
>NW_006159969.1:833045-839677 GCF_000334495.1 Tupaia belangeri chinensis | reverse complement strand
GAAAGGGAGGATTCCAGAGAGTCTTAAAATGCTAGAATGTTTCAGAATTGTAATTCTAGACCTATCTAGACAGCCAGGGATGGTATAGATAAAGGAAGTGAGGACTGAATAAGTGGGAAGAAAATAATACGTAGAATAAAGAAAAAGTGGGGGTCGAAAGATGGGAGTGTGATGTGGTAGGATGGAGGGCGTTCCTATGTGTTAATCAGAAGAGAGAAATTTACAACTGAAAGACGTGGGTAAGGGGACAGAAAAAAAAAGGAAAAAAAAAAAACAGTGTACCTGGCTTAAAGAGGGGTGTCTGGCTTGGGGGTCCCGGGTCTGAAGCTACGGGGGCGGGGGGGGGCAGTCCTCCCTCGAAGTTCCTGGCCCAGGGGTCGAAAGATGGGAGTGTGGTGTTGAAACTCTTTCATAATAGTCTGAAATTTTATGTTCTTTTGTTCTTATCATTTTCATTTCCATTTTGGTCAACAGAATTTTATACTAATAAATTATTTTAATGTTGGAAAATATTTTATCAATCACTCTACCGTATTTCTCTACAAAATATAATCAAAATTGCAAAAAAAAGTTTTTTCTATGTGACTCTGTTAAAACTTTTTTTTTTTGAGAGTTTTTTTGTTGTTTTGTTTTTTTGATATAGGGTGCATGTGCTTGCCAGAAAGACAGAGAGAGACAGAGAGACAGAAAGTGAGACGTTACCCCCCAGGGAAGGGCCACACGGCAATCCCTTCTCTTTCATTCTCCTCTTGGGATCTTGGGCATACATGCACATGCGCCTGATCTGAGTTTAAGCCACCAGGTCTGGGACTTGATGTGCAGTGGACTACATGGAAGTCCAGAAACATTACACCGACTGCTGATCCCTGATTGTTAGAACATTTCATTCTGAATTGAATACTATTATAAGCGGCCAAAGCAACATTATTATTTTGGTAAATAGTTGTTAAGCATAATTTATTAAAATTTTATTAGAAACATGTTTTGACAAAATATGGTTGAGCTAGTTTTCCCAATTAGTTTACACATCATGAGAAAATAATAGTGATTTCTAGAATAAGTTTAGCATCAATTCTATTCCTGCTTTTTATTGGTGTAGCTGAAGCAGTTAAGAAATTTTAAGTGGATGGGAATGGAAGTATTTTGCTAAACTATGTCAATTATTTGAACTCACAATGAGTTATATTGTTAAAAACTAATTTAATTATCATAAAAACTATGTTAATGATTTGTCAGCAGACAGTTCTGCCATTTCTAAAGGTCTGCCTTCAATTTTATCGAAAGCAAAGATTTGAAAACAACCTGACTTGAGAAATATTTTGTTATCCAGAGAGTCTAGTCATTTACTTCCTCAGTTTCTGGGAAATATACAAAAGAGGGTGTGGCCAATGGAAAAACTATTCATTATACCTGTTGCTCTTTTACTTAGAGATGTCCTTGTTTAACCCAATATAATCAGAAAGTTTGGGAAAAATAAACATATTGCTAATTTCAATGCAGCTTTGCTGACATAATAATTTTTTTTGCTTTGTTATTAAGTTTATTGTCTTTATCTTAAATATAGCCATAGAAAATTGTTTGGTTTAGCTCTTAGCAGCCCGCTCCTGAGCTCTGAGGAAGCTTTCCTTTTTCTGGGCTACCCAATCTTTCTTCTGGGCAAGGGACATCTTGGAATGATTCCACCTCTTCTTTTTAATTTCTTTCTTGGGTTTCTTTTCATAGACTGTGTTCTTTCGTATAGCAATGTGAGCTTTCTTATATATCTCCATCATATCTGGAGTTATGTTGTTCTTTATGTACTGAGAGGCCTGTTTCTTGTAGGAGACTTAATCTTCTTCCACTACATAACACATGTAGTCTGCAACGTTCTGGCCCATGATGTGCTTCCGATGGACTTCTACATTAAATTCCTTGCTTTCAGAATCATAACCAGGGAATTGTATGGTACTGTGAAGGATGGATAAGCCTCCATCCACTGCTCCCTTCAGGGCCCCAAAAACTTTACTGCCAGAGGTAGTTCTGGCAAGGCCTGCATCCAAATAGCAGGCGAAGGCACCAGGTTGACCATCGATGCTTTCTACATTGTATTCATCTCCGGTCACTTCCACTTGGCCTTCGTAGATCTTGTCCATGCCAAACCTGTTGGGAAGCCTGTGGGCCTGCAGCAGGCCAGTATAATACACTGCAGCATCATTTGTCAGGCCACCCTTCACACCATGTTCTGGTGGTTCATGTGTGTAAGTTGCGCAGACTGTCACATCCCCTTCTATACAGACATAAGCGATCCGACAAATGACATCTCTGTTAGTCACAAGAACTATCATCCTGTATTTGGGTGTGTTGTACTTATTTTTATCCTGGATCATCAAGCGTTTCCGAGCATAGTAATCAGTTTTACCCTCTTGTTGTCTTATAAATTTCACTTGGTATCTCTTAAAGTAGGCCTTATTCTTGACGACTTTAACAAATCCCATCCTGTGGAACAGAGACCTGTGGCCTCGGCCGACCTGCAAGCCCACAAGCACTACAGGGGGAAAAAGCAACATAATCGTTTTAATAAAGCACTATAATTTTATGTTTTAAATTTTGTTGTTGTTGTTGTTGTTGTTTTAAGTTTTTGCCACAGGGCACATTCTCTCGCTGGATAGGAGAGAAACAGAGAGAGACAGAGAGACGAAAAGCAAGGAGGAGAGAAACAGAGAGAGACAGTGAGACGAAAAGCAAGAAATCATCTTCTGGTGAGGATGGTTATGCCATGGTCCCTTCTCTATTCTCCTCCTGGGATTGGGCATGAATACACAACCAGGATGGTTTTCAAATTGCCAGGTACGGGACTCAAATCTCAATCAGCCATGAGGGAGTCCAGTGCCGTACCCACTACACTACCTGCTGGCCCCAAAGACATTTTTATCAAAAGCTTGGAATGACAGATTTCTCAAATTTAATCCATTAAAAATAGTAACCTAGGCCAGCTGGTGGCATGGTGGTTAAGATGGCAAGATCCCAAATGGCCAGCTGAGCAGTTTGAGTACTGAAAACGGTGGCTTCAAAAACATACCCGGTCGGGACCAGCAGGTAGCGTAATGGCTATGTCGCTGAACTCACATGTAGATGAGTGTGGTTGGAATCCCAGACTCGGCAGCTTAAAACTCACGCCAGGCGCGTGTGCGTGCGTGCCCAAGATCCCAAGAGGAGAATGGAGGAGAAGGGATTGCAGCGTAAACTGACATGTAGATGAGTGCGGTTGGAGTCCCAGACTCGGCAGCTTAAACTCACGCCAGGCGCGTGTGCGTGCGTGCCCAAGATCCCAAGAGGAGAATGGAGGAGAAGGGATTGCAGCGTAGCCATTCCCCCTTGGGGGGTGATTTCTCGCTTTCTGTCTCTCTATCTCTCTCTCTCTGGCTGGTGAATGCACGTGCCCTATAGCAAAAACCTCTCCTTCAAAACAACAACAACAACAACAAAACATACCTGGTGCATGTGCATGTCCAGAATGCTAAAAGAGAGAGCAATGGAGGAGAAGAGATTACAACATGACCTTTCTCCATGGAGGTCAGGGGTTCTCACTTTCTCTTGCTCCCTCTCTCTCTTTCTCCCCTGTAAGCATGCACTCTTTTCTGGTAAATTTTTTTTAAAAAAGGAAAGAAAACTATAAAATGAAACCTGAAATTTAACTTCCAAAATTAGTCCTCATTGACAAACCTATAAGCCAAATTAAACTTTTTATCAGAAAAACTGTGACTTTATATTTTAATTTAGAAAAATTGTTAATGTATTATTTCCAAGTCTACTATAGTAGATGGTGAGAAATAAATTGTATCTTGTAAAATAGACTAATGAAAGAAATTAAGATATGGTTAATGTGATACAGCTCTAATATAAATGATCAATTTTATAAAGTCATAAAAAGAAGGAGGACAACAATAATGTTTTGCATGGTTTAATATGTGCTTTTGCACAATGTAATAGGTACCAAAATTGCATGATAATTTTGGGTGAAACAAGAAGTTAACAAGGATTATTTTGGTAAGAAAGTGTGAGTGTGTGCATGTGTATGTGTGTGTGTGTGTATATTGATTAGCTTTTGGAAATGACTATAAATCATGTAAAAGTTAGCAATACCTTTAATAATTTCCATACACAAACTAAACAAACTTTCCCTATCTAATGAAAAATAAAGGCATATATGAGGCCACAGTTTAATGGAAAATAGAAAGAAAATCCATCATTTTATAAAATGATATCTGATGGGGTTGGATAATCTTATATAATTATTATGTAATTATACTATTGGTATAGATGACTCATTTTTTGATAAATATGCTTTAACTACCTTGTGGAATGTTTATTGTTAATTAATGAATAAGAAAATAGCATTTACTACGTTAAAAAGCACTTTACTAATGCTAACAGATTTCTTTCTTTCTTTTTTTTTTTGGAGAGCTTTTTGCTATAGGGTGCATGCA
Organism: Tupaia belangeri chinensis; assembly: GCF_000334495.1. Classification (NCBI taxonomy): domain Eukaryota; kingdom Metazoa; phylum Chordata; class Mammalia; order Scandentia; family Tupaiidae; genus Tupaia; species Tupaia belangeri. The sequence continues at coordinate 835,211 of NW_006159969.1, read as the reverse complement.
CTCGCCAGAAAGAGAGAGAGAGACAGAGAGACAGAAAGCAAGAAATCACCCCCCAGGGGGGATGGCCATGCCATAATCCTTTCTCCACCATTCTCCTCTTAGGACCTTAGGCACTCACGCATACACGTCTGGCATGAGTTTAAGCCACCGGGTCTAGGACTCGAACTGCAGTCGGATACATGGGAGTTCAGTGACATAGCCATTATGTTAACTGCTTGTCCCACGGATCTATTTCTCGTAACTCCTTTGAAGTAGCTATTAAGCTATCCCCATTTTATAGCTCAGGAAACTAAGGCACAAACAAGTACCTGAAATCCTTACAGTAAGTAAGGTAGTGAGAGGCACAGTAAGTTTGTACCAAACAATGTATTTGAATCTGAAAAATAATTATAAGGTTTTCATTCCTAAATATTATTAGGTATACTTAAAGTTTTTAAGTAGTTCTGAAAAACTTTCCGGTTTCCTGTAAATGAGTCAGCATCACTAAGCTGTCCTGCTTCAGTTCTTTTTCAGATAAGGACACTTCCTGGGAGTTTGAGATTAGCTGTTAGAAATGACTGTATTTGAACAGATGGAAAAAGCCCTTTGGTGTTTTTAATTTCCTAATGACCCTCTCCTTGCACTGCTCTTCCTCAGGAGGGATTGTTTGATAATAAAGAGAATGAAGGGATAAGATCACTAAAGGGATGTTATATCTCCTATCCTCCCACATTACAATATGCTTGTACTCACATCTCAAGAGGAGTCAAAATACTGTGTTCCTAAGACCTTGCCTCTTGGCTCTAAAAAACAAAAACAAACAAAACACACACACACACACACACACACACACACCAAATGTATAAGACAGAAAAAGACCATTGGGTTATGGTGTATTGGTCAATCGTTGTAGGAGCAACCAACGTGTCAACTTCTTTGGTGGCCCTGAGGTTTTTACATGGAAGGTGGCAAACCCTAAAAAAGTGTAGAGTAGGGTAGAGGCAAGATATGCAAAATGGAATTAAAATACAAATTTATTTTGGTGCAGAACAATTTTGAAATCCACATATAGAATTTTCATAATATGCATTTCTATGAATTTTTTTTTAGATCCCTCATATCGCCTTTTCTTCTGGAATTCTAGTTATAAGACATTAGATTATTTGATGTTGTCTCACAGGTTTCAAGTGCTCTGTTCAACTTTTAAATGTACTCACTATGTTTTAGTTTGGATAAATCTACTGATTTATTCTTAAGATTATGCATTATTTTCCATGCAAGATAGAGTCTGCTGTTAATCTTCCACTTCATTCTTCATTTTAGAAGTGAAAATTTTTAGGACTGGCAGGTGGTATGGTGGTTAAGGTTCTGTACTTCTACATGACCAACCACGGTTTGAGTTCCAGACATAGCAACTTGCTTTCTCATTCTGTCTCTCTTTGGTCAAACTTTAAAAAAAAAAAGAAAAGAAAAAAGAATAAAATTAAATAAAATTGTTTAATTTTTTTTTTTTTTAACTACAGGACATGTATGTTCATCAGAAAGATAGACAGAGAGAGAAAGAGAGAAATGAGAAAGCAAGCTGCCAGGTCTGGGACTAGAACCATAGTAGGCCATGTGGAAGTCCAGTGCCCTAACTATCATGGCACTTGCTGGCCTCAATAAAATAATTCTTGAAAAAAAGAAAAAAAGAAATGAAAGCTTTCAGGGTCCAGCCTTGGTGGTGCAGGTGGTAGTTCCAAACTGTGTGCTGGTGGCCACATGGCTAACTGCAGAATTCCCAGTCAACCAGAACATGTAGGCACATGCGCAGGAACGCAGGGTCCTCATGAACTGCAGGGCTAGGGGAAGGGGACTGCAGTGTGATGAGACTCTGTTATGGTTATCTTTCTCTCTAACACTGTCTCTCTGTGCACATGCTATCATGAAATTAAAAAATAAACTAAAAAAAATTTTTGGTTCTAAAATTTTCTTTGTTTTCTTTGTTTTAATTTTTTTTACTTTTTTTTAGGACTTCTATTTTTTTTTTTTAAAGAGAGGTTTTTACTATAGGGTGCGTGCACTCGCCAGAAAGACAGAGAGAGACAGAGAGATAGAAAGAGAGAAATCCCCCCCCAGGAGGGATGGCCACACCGCAATCCCTTCTCCTCCATTCTCCTATCGGGATCTTGGGCACGCATGCACACG
>NW_006159969.1:832664-833035 GCF_000334495.1 Tupaia belangeri chinensis | reverse complement strand
GTCCGGGACTTGAACTGTGGTCGCCTACATTGGAGTTCAGTGACATAGCCATTACACTAACTGCTGATCCCAAGGGCTTCTATTTATTTTTTTTTTGCTAAGGTTATTTGTTTTGATTATTTGTTCATCCATTAATGATAACCTATTTCTAAATTTTGAAAAATGTATTTATAATAATGATTTTAAAGTCATTTGTTAATGCTGGTATCTGGATCATATTTTAATTTGTTCTATTGATACTTGTCTTGATTATAGGTCATATTTCTATTTCTTTTATGTCTTATAATTTTTTTTTTGGAGAGATTTTTGCTATAGGGCGCATGCGCTCGCCAGACAGATAGAGAGAGACATAGAGACAGAAAGCGAGAAAT
>NW_006159969.1:830471-832607 GCF_000334495.1 Tupaia belangeri chinensis | reverse complement strand
CACACACGCACAAGTGCCCGGCGTGAGTTTTAAGCCACCGGGTCCAGGACGCGAACCACGATCGACTACGTGGGAGTCCAGCAACATAGCCATTACGCTAACTGCTGGTTCCCTGTCTTATAATTTTTAAAAAAGTTTATCCTGAGGGGAATGAGAGAGGGATTGAGAGAATCAGGCTAAGGCCATGGGCACCTATGTGTGTCTGGCATGTACAAAGAGACGTCAGGACATGATTCTGGAACCTTGGCATTGTGGAACACCATGTTATTGCTGCTTACTGTGTCTGGCCCTGTCTTACAATTTTCCACAGTAGAGGCCAGCAGGTTACATAGCGGTTAAGATGCTGGCTTTCCATGTGGCCAACTGCAGTTTGCGTACTGGACCCTGAGGTTTGAAACTCACACCGGGTACATGTACATGTATACTGAAAATCCTGAGAGGAGAATGGAGAATGGATTGCGGCATGGCTATACTTTCGGGGGTGATTTCTTGTTGTCTCTTTTTCTCTCTGTCTCTCTGGGGAATGCACAAGCCCTATAGCAAAAATCTCTCTCTAAAAAAAAGAACAGAAGGAAGACAGATTTGGAAAGACAAACTTGGAAAGTCTAAAAAAGTATACCCTTGCAAACAACTGGCCCCATGGAAAAATTTGAGAGGGATGCAAAGAGGAAAACACCAGCACCGTGATCTTGGTGACAGTCTCTTGCACCTTGTTCCTCCTTTGCCCCCACCGCCACCCCTGCTTACTCCCACCACATGAAGGTTTACCTGACATCCACACTCAGAAACATGCAAAGAAGGAATAAATACACAGAGGTTCAGAGCAGACGAGATCAGTCACTGTGGGTGTTCAAAGTGACCTAAGCAGAGCTAACATGAAAACATAAACCTCTTAGGTGGGATTTCTAAGACAATGAAAAGATTGCTCAATTCAGTTCAATCACTAGGGGGAAAATCAGTGTGTACAGTGATGGATCCAAATGGGTTGTATGGCATTCAATAACTAAACAACAGCAGTGCCACACAGAGGCGTAAGAGTCCTCCTGACCCTGATGTGAAGACCCCTTGCCAATGAACTCTGATTCTTTTCTCTTTTGCGGATTTCTATTGCCTGGTAGTGGTTATAGGGCAGAAAGAAATCAAGTTAACAGTTTCTCTGCGCATGAAACATCTATGTGATACACCCAGGAGATTAAAACAGGAAGTCTAAATATAAAGCTCAATCCTAGCTTTGCTTTATAATGCAGAGTGATTTCTTAATCTGCCTTAATACAAATTTAATTAACCATGTGCCTAATCCCCTCAATTGATATCTATATTTACCTGCTAATAAGAAGTTTTAGAAGAAAGATTTAATGATCCCTTAACAGAATCAGTTGGAGAAAAGCGAATTTGCTTAAAATATCTACTTCTAACATACTTGCTTCAGTGGTTTCTTGGTATGGAAACTTTGCCAGGAAAATTTTAATGCAAAGTCCTAACAGAACCCTTAGCCTTTCTAGGTAACAGAGCAAAGACAAAAATTTTAAAAAGAGATATACTTTACCATGTTACCGATGTATTGACAGAAATGATTCTGACATATAAACAGCATGCTCATTTACAGATTACCACTGATCTTGTTAAAAAGAGGATTGAAAATTGTATAAGCTGCCAATTTTCTTATTTATAATGTATATAACACAAATGAAATAAAAGAGGCCCTTAATGTCTCTCCTGCAGGTTATATGATGAATAAGTTATTGACACATGTATTTTTCATGAAGTAAGATGTTTGGAAAACTATTTTTGCTCGAAACAGGATATATTTTTTTCCTCATATAATAACAAATCTAGAGGTATGCACCCAGCACTGGTAACAATGGGTTCATGATGGTCTCAGTGTCCAGGTTCCTTCAGCCTTGGTGAGAGGTTTCTATCATCAGTACAAAAATCTACTCTACCTTCGGTGTCGAGCTCAGATTGAAATACATGTGTGGGGGCCAGCAGATGGCGTGGGTGGTTGGGATGCTGGATTCCCACATGGCCAACCACGGTTTGAGTCCTGGAAGGTGGCAGCTTGCTTTCTCACTCCCCACTCCCTCTCTATCTCTGGTCAAAATAAAATAATAATAATAATAATAATAATAATAATAA
>NW_006159969.1:791081-830223 GCF_000334495.1 Tupaia belangeri chinensis | reverse complement strand
GTCCAGGACGCGAACCACGATCGACTACGTGGGAGTCCAGCAACATAGCCATTACGCTAACTGCTGGTTCCCTGTCTTATAATTTTTAAAAAAGTTTATCCTGAGGGGAATGAGAGAGGGATTGAGAGAATCAGGCTAAGGCCATGGGCACCTATGTGTGTCTGGCATGTACAAAGAGACGTCAGGACATGATTCTGGAACCTTGGCATTGTGGAACACCATGTTATTGCTGCTTACTGTGTCTGGCCCTGTCTTACAATTTTCCACAGTAGAGGCCAGCAGGTTACATAGCGGTTAAGATGCTGGCTTTCCATGTGGCCGACTGCAGTTTGAGTACTGGACCCTGAGGTTTGAAACTCACACTGGGTACATGTACATGTATACCGAAAATCCTGAGAGGAGAATGGAGAATGGATTGCGGCATGGCTATACTTTCGGGGGTGATTTCTTGTTGTCTCTTTTTCTCTCTGTCTCTCTGGGGAATGCACAAGCCCTATAGCAAAAATCTCTCAAAACAAGTTTTTTTGACTGTATGCTAGAACTTGTAAGTCAACAAAGTAGAGGCTGAAGTTAATGCAGTTTTGTTTTCTTTGCCTTTTTTCCCCAAGAAGGTATAAGCCTTTTCCTTTCTTGGGTTACTAGGATGAGGGGATGAGCATTCAGATTTCGTTAAGAGTTTAGCTAGGTTTTACATTCTATTTAACTCAGATTTCAGTGGGAATTAAAGAGATCTCTCTCTCTCTCTTTCAGGCCCTTCCTCAACTCCCCAGGCTTCTGCAATTTGACAATTTCTTTGGTTGTGTCAGGATTTGAGCTTGGATAGGACTGGGCTGCAGTTTTAGTTAGCTTGAGTTCACACCTGGATTCAACTTCAGTAGGCTCTTAATCTAACTCTGCAAGAGTGTGCGAGACTGAAAAATTGTTTTCTACCCTCTAGTTCCACTGACTCAGCAAAAATCCTCTTGGGAAGGATTGACAAACTGTACAATTTTTTATTTTTTTTTGCACTAGCATCTTTCAGGTTCTGATCTATCGCACCAGTCCACTTTGTCATCGGAACTTGACAGGTTCCCCCTTGTCCCTGAAAAGTCTTCTGCTCCGAACGCTTGTGCCTGGCTGCTCCAGTGACTGCAGCTCTTTGCTCATCTAGGAAGGGCTTCTTTCTCTCAATAATTTATCTCACTAAGAGTAGGAGTATCCACTGCACTTTATAGCTTTAATGAAAACTTAGATGTATCACATGTTTTTCTGCTATTACCATGGAAAAGTAATCTTTCATAACCTTCTTCATCAAACAAGTGGAATTTTCTTGTGCTTTAAAAAGAATCAGGGAGGACCAGCAGTTAGCATAATGGCCATGTCCTTGGACTCCAATGTAGCCGACCATGGTTCGAGTCCCAGACCCGGTGGCTTAAACTCACGCTGGGCACATGTGCATACCTACCCAAGATCCCAAGAGGAAAACAGAGGAGAAGGGATTGTAGATTGGCCATACCCCTGGGGGGTGATTTCTCTCTTTCTGTCTTTCTCTCTCTTTCTGGGGAACACACGTGCCCTATAGCAAAAAAAAACCTCTCCGAAGGAGAATCAGGGTATAAGTGAAATATAATAAACTGCGTATTTGAAGTATAAAATTTAATATGTTTTGAGTCTTCATTTTTCAGTTATTCTTTTTCTCTCCTGTGTCTTTGGATATATTTCCACATAATTTAAATGTTTTTGGATGGACTCTGTGTCCTGACATTGAGGTAGCCAGATCCACATGGTTGACCACACGGTTTGATTTCCTGACCCAGCATCTTGAGAAACACATTTTGATTTTGCGTGTGAGCCCAAAATCACGAAAGGAGGGTGAGATGAATGAGAAGGGACTGCAGCATGACCACTCCCCATGGAGGGTGCTTTCTTACATTCCCTCTCTCCCTGTCTCTCTCTGTTGAGTGCACATACCTTCTGGAAATAAAAATGCTTTCTAGCTTGTAAAACATATTCCCTACTAGCATATAATGTCCACAATGAACATGTGTCTTCATTACCAATTTTTCCTCTGAACCCAGAATAATGTCTAGATAATGCTGAGTTGTATTTGATGAGGAAGATAATGAATGAAGAGACAGAACGACTTAGTAGAAAATCTATGGGTTTTTTGTTTTTGTTTTTTAATCTGGAATCATATCTTTGCTAAGACATTTATCAGTGGTATGGCCCTTACAAAATGCTTAACCTTTCTGACTGCAATTTTCCTTATCCACATATCTACAAAGAGTGTATCTGTATTTTAATATTTAAAGCAATGGCTTTAGATATAAGTATAGGACAGGAGATACCTGGCTTTGTAAGAATCCATGTGAAAAAGATGAGCGTATTATATTTTATTCAATATTGTCAGGATGATGGTGTGTAGTGATAGTTAAAAAGAAGGCAGATATAGTTTGGGTTGCATTAATCAGTCTCATATATTTAGCAAGTAGCCAGGGAGATCAACTGATCAGAACATGCTTTTTGGATTGTGTATATGATATATCGAGCATAAATTTAAAAAATAAATAAAAAATGGAAGCATAGCCAGAAAAGAGTTGTATGACGGGTCTAGTACCTATCAAATATGCTCAGTGGAATAGTTTTAGATATGGTGATAATGGATGTTTTGTGTGGAAAAGACCAAGTGACAGTGTGATTACTGTTGGCTAATATTTGAGGGCTGTCCTGCAAATAGGGAGAGACCTGTTTTTGGTCTTGAGGGAATGATTAGCCCCAGTGAATCACTCCCTGTGTCATGCACAGGGAAACACATTTTGTTTTAATAGAGAGAACAAATCTCTCTTAAGAGGAGTACCCTGTAAAATAGGGCCTTTCCTGTTTCCCGAAAGCATTCAGATGGCGGACTGACCACTTGTTAGAAAAACCCGAGCAGGACTTCTACAGGAGAGGGTAATTGGGCCACGGGACCTCGACGGCCCCTTCCAAATTTCTGTGATTCCATGACTCACTGAAAGCCAGTAAATATTCCCATCTGGTTATCACAGAAGGCTGATGACTATTGAGCCTGGGATGGGTTCCTAGAAGAAGATACAAATAATTAGAAAAAGATTGATTCAGCTGCAGCTTAGGAAAGAGCACCTTCCAATGGGGTGTGGTCACGCTGCAATCCCTTCTCCTGAATTTCTCTATCCTGTTGGATTTTGACCATGCATGCATATGTGTCTGGGATATTCTTTGGCTATGGGTGCCGACATTTGAATTGTGGTCAGTTTTGTGGGATTAGGCTCCCTTATCCACTGGGCTATGGGGCTAACCCCATCAGGCTTTTTGAATGGATGTTTATAATAAGCAGCCCCGTATGGGCATAATTTGGACGAGAAAAAACTGAAGTTACTGTTGCCAGTTCTACTCCTGCTGTTAACTGTAGTTCTATCATTAGAGATTTCCTTTTGAATCTTAAAAGAGTTTTGGTTTGTCAGCAGCTACTGATTAAATAAATTAAACCAGTGGCTAAAACCTTTAAAATTGGTAGAATAAAACTTTATTTTTCAAATAAAAATTTGTATGGAATACAACATACACATTATTTTATTTTTAGAGTGTTCTTGGATGAAATAAGTGCCACACAGCTGTACCTACTCACACTCTCTCTACTTTCTCTAGATTTTCTTTCCCAAAACACCTTCTAGAGAAGTTTTACCAGCATTTGGATTTGTGCAGGACAAAGCTTGGGAAACAATCCGTGAAACCACTATGAGCCTTATGTGAAGAGAAGGTTATACCGTGTCTGACCTGAGGGAGGAAAAGAGGACTGTCTAGATGTGAATTTTTCCTCTTGTTTCATTCTGATGAACCCGAGGCTCTGGACTTCCTAACATAAAGAATGAGACTTTCCTTCCAAGTTTATGTTCTTTCTAAAAATTGGTTAAATTGTTCTAAGTCAATCAAATTCAGCCACCAGGATTCAGGACAAAGCACAAAATATAAATGCAATGATTAGACACTGCAAGAAACAGCTAACATACAAATTAGGATAATTTGAGGAGATTATTTCTGAAGGGATTACGTGAAGGTGTGGGTCTAGGGAAACCACAGGCACTGTCCTGGAGTTTGTGAAAGCAGTGCTACTACCCTTGAGGCTCGAAGGGAGGAAAGATCTCTGGAACCCAAAAGGAGAGTCTTGTCAAGCAGGCTTCCTACAAAGAAGCAGTTACTTTCAGTCAGGAATACAGTCAAAGGTGAACTGCCAAGAGGAAGCCAGAATAATAAATGTTTTTACTCTTTTTTTTTGTTTCCCGCTAGTTTCTTATCAAGGAAATAAGAAATGGCTAACTCCAACCTTTATCCAGAGTGCAAGAGGAGGCCTGCTGATATGGTCCTCAGAGGTGAGCTTGTTGGGCAGAAGGGAAGGTGGAGAAGGGCTGAGAGTAGACCTGTGGGGCATATGGGAGCTTTGAACACAATAAAAACTGCTGGAGAATATCAGTCAACCAAAAGAACATGTCATGAATGCTTGCTAATGAGAAGCACTGTTCCAGGTATAAGATAGAAAAGGAAGCTCTTCTTCATTCTTCTAAAACCTTCAACAATGATTCAGATTAGTGAAATGTGAGACTTGGGGTGAGACTTAAATTGTGGGATCTAGCTTCAATGACCCTACCCTGACTTGAGGATGTCATGGTTATGTTTTCTCTGTAAGTCTCAAGTGCAGAAAGTATTATACATGTGATTACATTGCCTACTGTATTCTTTTTGTTAAAAATTTATTAATTTAATTTAATTTATTATTATTATTTTCAATTTGCTATAGTTCACATGTATTCAGCAGGGGAGACAGAGAGAGAGAGAGAAAGAAAGAGGGAAAGCGATGAAGCATGCCGCCAGGACTGAGAAATGACCCATGGTGGAACATGTGATTTCAGTACCTTAATCACCCTGCCACCACCTGGCCCCATCTCCTACTGTATTCTACTCAAATTTGCCACAGATGGAAGTTTTAGTCATTGCAAAGTTACTGCATGCTAGGGGCTAATAAGAGTTAAGTTTAAGTAATATACATTACTTACATGTATGTATGTATTTTACATATAATATATAGTTATATTCTAGACACACAGTTATTTTTAAGTCATACATATTATTATATGTATATTTTATGTATACTATATATTATACACATATATTTGCATATTTATATACATCTATTTATTAACTCAAATTCACTTAAGTTATAATAAATTTATAGAATTGACTAAAAAAAGCAAGCTTGAAAAGTCCTATTACTATTAAGGAAACTGAAAGCACGATTTTCAACCTTCCTCAAACACAATATAAGCCAGAAAGTTACAGACAATTTCAGAAAACTATAAATAATATTTTAAAATAAATTTATATATACAAATTAACATATATGAATTCACTCATTTACTAATTTTCAGAAGTGTTGGTAAAATAATTATAGTATTCTTTTATTTTTTTAATTAAAATATTTTTGAGATGTTATAGGTTTACACGATGTTATAAGAAATAATACCGACAGTATGTTCTTTGCTTAGTTTCCTCCAATGATGAGATTTTGGAAAGCTTAGTACTGGCAGGTGATGTGATTAGGGTGCTGGACTCCCACATGTTTGACCACGGTTCAAGTCCCAGACGTGGTGTCTTGCCTTCTCACGTTCCCTTTATTTTTCTCTCTCTCTCTGTCTTTCTCTCTCTCTCTGTCTTTCTCTGGTCAAATTAAAAAATAATGATAATAAATAAAAATTAAATAAAATAGTTCTTTATAAAAGAGTTTGGAAAGCTGTAGTATGACATCACAAGCAGGATGCTGACATTGATAACAATCAAGATGCAAATAATTTCTCTGCACAAGGATTACTTGTCTTTTCATACACACCCACCTTTCTCCCTGTTTCTCCAAACTCTGGACCTTAACCACTTCAAACTAATCGGTTCTCTATTTCTATAATTTTCTCATTTCAAGAAAGTCACACAAATAGAGTCACTGAGTATGTAAACTTCTGATTTTGGTTGTTTTACTTGGTCAGTTCTCTCAAGATCCATTTCAATTGATGTGTGTCTCAAAAGTTTATTTCATTTCATTGCTGAGTATTATTTCATAGGATGGATATTTTATAGTTTTAGTACTAACCTGTTGAAGGATATATGGTTGTTTCTAGTTGGGCGATATTTTGAATACATCTGCTTCAAACATTTATGTGTAGATTTGGGATGAACTTAAAATTTCGTTTTATTAAATGCACAGGGCTACAATTGTTGGACCATATGATAGTTGCATGTTTGGATTTTAAAGAGAAGCTTTAGAAATGTTTTCCTGAGTGGCTGTACCATTTTAGGTTACATCAACAATGCACAAGTGCTCCAATTTCTCTGCATCCTACCAGAATTTGGTGTTGGAACTATGTTTTTATTTTGGACATTCTGATAGATGTGTAGTGAGCATATTGTGGCTTTATTCAGCATTTCCCTAATTGCTAATGATGCCAGGCATCTTTCATTCACTTTATTTGCCATCTGCCTATCTTCTTTGGTGAATGTCTCTTCATGTCCTTTTCTCATTTGTAATTGGATTGTTGTTTGTTCTGATTTTTACAGTTGAGTTCTGAGGTTTCTTTTTATATTTTAGATACTAGTCTTTGTCAGAAATATGGTTTGCAATTATTTTCTTCCATTCTTTGTCTTGTCTTTCACAGATGAAAAAAATTTCGATTTTGACTAAATCCAAATTATTTTCTCTTTTTTTTTTAAGAGAGAGATTTTTGCTATGAAGTATGTGTGCTCACCAAAGAGAAGAGAGAAAAGAAAGTGAGAAATCACCCTCCAAGGGGGATGGTCACACTGCAGTCCCTTCTCTTCCATTCTCCTCTGGGGATTTGGGGCACACACATGCACACACACCCGGCATGAGTTTCAGGCTACCAGGTCCAGGACTGGAACTATGATCAGCCATGTGTGAGTCCAGTATTTTAACCACTACACCACTTGTTGGTTTATTATTTTCTCTTTTTAATACATTTTACTTTTGGTGTCAAATTGAAAAACTCTGCCTACTTCTAGATACCCCCATTTTTCTGCAATGTTTTATTTTCTGAAAAGATTATGATTTCATAAAATTTAAAAAAATACTCTAATTAAGCCTGTGATCATCTTGAGTTCATTTTTGTATAATTTTAGGTTGAGATTCATTTTTTTTTTATGAGTGTTCAATTGCTCCAGCATCATCTGTTGAAAAGGCTATCCTTCTCACCCTGAATTTACTATGTATCTTTGTCAAAAATCAGTTGAATAGGGACCAGCAGTTAGTGTAATGGCTATATCGCTGGACTCCCATGTAGTCGACCGCAGTTTGAGTCCTGGATCCAGCAGCTTAAACTCACGCTGGGCGCATGTGCATGCATGTCCAAGATCCTGAGAGGAGAATGGAGGAGAAGGGATTGTGGCATGGCCATCCCCCCTGGGGGGGTGATTTCTCGCTTTCTGTCTCTCTGTCTCTCTCTGTCTGTCTGGTGAGTGCACGCGCCCTATAGCAAAAACCTCTCCAAAAAAAAAAAAAAAAATCAGTTGAATATATTTTGTGGGTTGATTTGTAAGTTCTCTGTTCTGTCCTTTTGTGTCTATCCCTCTGTCAATACCATACAAATTTGATTGCTGTAGTAACATAATAAATCTACAAATCTGTTGATTGATTCAGCCTAACTTTTAGTTATGCTGCACCTTTTGCCTTTCCATGTATAAATTTTGCAACAATCTTGTTTATATCCTCAAAAAAAAAAACCTTACTGAAAATTTGATAGAAAGTATATTAAACCTGTCTATCAATATGAGGAAGATAGTTACCTTTACCGTGTTCTACTATGTTGGGTCTTTTTTCTTTTCCCAAAATTTATTCATTTCTTTATTCCATGGGTGGAGGAGGGAGAGAGAGAGAGAGAGAGAGAGAGAGAGAGAGAGAGAGAGAAAGTGAGAGTGCCCCAACTGAGTCCTGATGCTGTCATCCAGCCCAAGCTTTGGTCACCCCAGGAATATGGGCAGAAATGTGAACTAGAATAACATGGGTAGGTTGTAAGTAAAAGTATAGATAAAGCTTCCTGTGTGGATCAGACTCAGAGAGCATCATCCCATTGCACTGCTGTGCCATCCTTGGCCCCCATGAGGAGTCTTTCAACCCATGAACAATGAAAGAGCCAAATAGATTGAGAGACATACAATTGGTCTTCTGTAGCTACAGATTTCACACCATGGATTTAACCAACTGCAGAGTTGTTACATTGTGATTGATGTTTACTATGTAGTTAGGCATATGATGATGGATGGTTATAGCTGTACTGAATATGTACAGAATTTTATAGTCATTATTCCCTAAACAATACAGTATAACAACTGCTTATATTGCATTAACTTTGCTTTAGGTATTATAAGTGATCTACGGATGATTTAAAGTGTACAGAGCAGTGTGTAGATGATGTGCAAATGCTATCTCATTTTATACAAAGAACTTGAACATCTGTGGATTTCAGTATTGTTTTCCATGTTATTATCTTCCAATCTTTTAGTTTCTCATAGTGGGTGAGCTATCATAGTTTGTACTTTTTAAAGAGTTTGTCATCTTCATCTAACTTGTTAAATATATGTATGTAGAGTTGTTCATAATCTTCTCTTATTATCCTTTTGGCATCTTTAGAGTGACAGCCCTAACTCATTCCTGATATTGGTCATTTATTTCTTTTTTCTTCTTTGTCTTCTTTGGTCTTGCTGGAGGTTTGTTGATTTTATTAAATTTTTCTAAGAATCAGCTTTTTTTTTTTTTTTTTTTTGCCATAGGGTGGGTACTCTTGCTACAGAGACAGAGACACAGAGGGACAGTGATAAATCACCTCCCAGGGGGATAGCCACACCACAATCCCTTCTACTCCATTCTCTTCTTGGGATTTTCGGCACATGTACCCAGTATGAGTTTCAAGCTGCTGAGTCTGGGACTTGAGCAGTGGTTGGTCATGTGGAAGTTGAGCACCTTAACCACCATGCCACCTGTTGGCCCAAGAACCAGCTTTTTAAAAAATGATTTTCTCTATTGTTATTCTGAGTTCAATTTCATTGATTGCTTTTCTCTTTGTAATAACTTTTTTATGTTTGTTTCTTGATTGCCAGAGGTGCATGCACTTGCCAGAGACAGAGAGGGAGTAAGCACCCCTCAATGGGGTGTGATCATGCCATGATCGCTCCTCCTTCATTTATCCTTTGGGCACATATGCACGTGAACCTGGCATGTTTGTCCAAGTCTCTGGGGCCAGGACTTGAACTGCAGCAAGCCATGTGGGATTTGACTCTCTTAATTGTTAAACTCTGGAGTCAGCCGTATTCTATGTCTGTGTGTTACCCTTTGGGGAGTGCTCATGTTTTTGAATGTGTAGGTTTATTCTTTTTGCCAAATTTCGGAAATTTTTAGCTATTGTTTCTTCCAGTGCTTTTTCATTTCTGTGTTATTTTTCTCTTTCTTCTGAGATTTCCACCAAATGAATACGAGTGGATTTCCAAAAGTTTGTGGAAAAATGGAATTGAAGTATGAGTTTATTTTGGTGCAATTTTTTTGAAATCCACATACAGTCTTTTTCATAATATGCATTTTCATGAATTTTTGACAGTCTTCCACATTAGATTTTTCTGTTATGGATCTATAGTTCCCTGAGTTTCTCTGTAGTATTTTCCAGTCTATTTTTATTTCATTGTTCAGATTAAATGATTTCAATTGTTTTATCTTCAGCTTCACTGATTCTTTCCTCTGTCTCCTTAATTCTGCTGTTTAGGCCATCCATTGACTTTTGTATTTTGATTATTTTTGTGTCTTTTAGTTCTAAACTTCCTCTATAGTTTTTCTTTTCTTTTTTTAGTTAAATCTTCCCATTTCTTTGCTGAGACTTTCTATTTTTTCACTTGTTTCAAGCATCTTCACCGTTTCTCGTGAAGTGCTTTTATGATATAAAAAAAGAAAAGAAGATATATATAGATAAACCCTACAAAAGTTCAGGGACTTACCCTATGAGTTAAAAGTCTCTTTCTGGAGAATCTGAACTGCAACAGCATTCATCATAAGCTCCAAGGGTATTTGAACTATTGATGTAGTATTTCGTGTACACTAAAGTAAGCTGAAAGAACATTTGCTACATTTCTGTTTATTGTTTTGCTATTGCTGATTCTGTGTTTGGATTTGTTCACAGAACAAATTCTAGTGAAATTCTAATGCAGACTGCAGAATATGCTGTATGAAACACTATGAGAATAAAATAGGGGGAACCAGCAGTTAGCATAATGGCTAAGTCGCTGGACTTCCACGTAGTTGACCGTGGTTCACGTCCCAGACTTGGTGGCTTAAAACTCACGCCGGGTGCGTGTGCGTGCGTGCCTAAGATCCCGAGAGGAGAATGGAGGAGAAGGGATTGCGGCATGACCATCCCCCCTGGGGGGGCGATTTCTCATTTTCTGTCTCTCTGTCTCTCTCTCTCTGTCTGGTGAGCGCACGCGCCCTATAGCAAAAACCTCTCCAAACAAACAAACAAACAAACAAAAAAACACACAGAAAAAAGAATGAAATAGGCAACTCATTTCTGTGAGTGGTGAATTTTTCTTGTTTTATATGATTTTTGTCACACAATTTCTTATTAGCTTGGGGCCAGTGAATCTGAACTATATTAAAATCACAATTTCTTTTTTTCTAGCTATGTGACTTTTTTCTGTGCCATAATTTTGTATTGATAAATTTATTGTTTGTTTGTTTCTTCTTTCTTTCTTTCTTTCTTTGCATTCAGCTAACTTAGTGCTTTTCGTAGAGACATTTATAGAAACAACGTATCTTTTTGTGTAGACATTCAGAAATTGAATTATCTTAGTTTAGTAAATATAATCCATTTTTATCTTAGACTTGTTTTACTTGTGTTTGGTGTTTGTGACAGCCATAAGACAGCACTTTTGCAGATATCTACCTTCAGAGAGTTTAATTGATCCAGGGCCCTAGCTGCTTCGCTTTAAAATTCACCCCTGTATTTGCACCAAGGCCATACATTCCATAGGACTCTTTTAGCGAGTGACTGATCAGAAGGATACTAAGGAAGGCTGGTTTCTGGGAGTGACTGGTCTCCTCCAATGGCTGACATTTTTGAGTCAAGGATTTTATTAGTCAAGGACTCTAGAGAAACAGGACTGTTACTATGTGTATCTCTCCCTGTTTCTCCCTTTTTCCCCACAGCAGGTCTGGACACTAGTAAGACTGAGACAGCCAAGCTACTGCGATGCAATTCTGACTCCAAGTGAAGGAGAGAAGGACCCTTAACTTACCAGATCCTCATTTTTCAATCCTAGGCTTTCGCTCTAATAAAATGTTTGCACACTTAATCCTGTCTTGATATTTACTTCTTAGAGAGCCTGGACTAACAGAATTTTTTTTTTCTATAAAAAACAGAGAGAAAGTTTTAACTTTAGAATAGTGTTACAGCATTCTCAAAGAAATGAGAAACATAATCAATAAACATAAAATGACAATTTAAAATAATAAAAGCATGTGTGCAAAAAATGACAGTTGATATAAAAGAGAACTCTTTTCCTCACTATCCACCTCAGTAAGTTCACATATGTTCATATATGTTCAAAAACTTCAATAAATTAGAAACAGGAAGCTGTCAGGAACAATAGTCAAAAAAAGAAAAGGATAAAATTATATCAATTCCCAAGCATATACACATTAAGTAATTCCAGTTGAGGGCTCTTGAATTACTTTAGTAAAAAAAAAACAGAAAGAGGGACCAGCAGTTAGCATAATGGCTATGTTGCTGGACTCCCATGTAGTCAACTGTGGTTCAGGTCCCAGACCCGGTGACTTAAACTCACAACGGATGCAAGTGCGTGTGTGCCCAAGATCCCGAGAGGAGAAAGAGGAGAAGGGATTGTGGCATGGCCATCCCCTCTCGGGGGGGGAGGTGATTTCTTCCTTTCTGTCTCTCTGTTTCTCTCTGTCTTTCTGGCGAGCGCACGCGCCTATAGCAAAAACCTCTAAAACAAACAAACAAACAAACAAAAACAGAGAAGTAAGTTAATGGGTAAGAAACAGAACAAGGTTAAGATGTCCCTGTCATCACTCTGAGGTGTTAAAAAGAATTTGATTTTTAAGACGATGTGTCAGTGTCACTTAAGTTCCAAACTTAAGTTAGTTTTGGAGATAACTGTAGAAATTCAAGAGTTGTGGGATATGGTGCTGGATATTTTGTCTGTTTCTCCATTTACTCTCTCCTCTTTTCTGTACTCTGTTGTCCCATAGGGGTTATTTCCATGGTTCCCTTGCCCTCTGGCTTTTGGTTGGAAACAGTCTATGGAAATCACAAACAGCAGATTAAATAGAGGGGCCAGACTGAGGTCACATTATTTATTCTCCTGGGGTTTCCCCTTCTGGGTACCGCAGACTTGCTGCATACCTCTGCAGAAGGGCATTGGTCCAATAGGACCTCTTCAGAAAGATTTTTTTTCCTGCTCTCTCCCGCCTTTCCCCTTTATTCCCATTTGTCTAACAGTTCCCTTCTCTTGCCCCTTGGAGCTTGGGGATAGTAGTTGCTAGCTAGGCCTAGGGTGTTACTTTATCATTTGAGATTTCCCTGCACCTTACCACCCATACTTCTGTAAATATAAATAGTTTCTTTGTTAAACTCTCCTCAGTGACTCCTTTTGAATGTGCCTTCTGTTTTCTACTAAGAGTTTCACTTGTAGATAATCATTTAAGTAAATCACTAAAATATGGATATTTATAAATAATAACTATTACTTCAGTTTATGGTTCTGTAGGTCCATGGTTGAGGGCCCACGTCTAGTGAGAACCTTCTTGTTGGTGGGGATTCTCTGCACAATCCTGAGGCAGTGAGGGAATCACATGGAGATAATTCTGGTGTCTTTCTTCATATAAACCCACTTGTATATTAAGTCATGGGTACCCACCCTGCTGACCTTATCTAATTCTAATTGCCTCCTCCAAATTTTATCTCTTACTACCACAGAAGGATTAAGTTTCTACTCTCATAACAGTGTAATAATAGCGAGATCAACCAGCAGTTTGTGTAATGGCTATGTCGCTGGACTCCCATGTAGTTGATTGTGATTAGAGTCCCAGACCTAGTGGCTTAAACTCACGCCAGGCACATGTGCACGTGTGCCAAGATCCCGAGAGGAGAATGGAGGAGAAGGGACTGTGGTATGGCTATCTCCCCTGGGTGATTTCTTGCTTTCTGTCTCTTTCTCTGTCTTTCTGGAAAGCACACGTGTCCTATAGCAAAAACCTCTCTAAAAAAAAAAAAAAAAAGTGTAATGATAGTAAGCAAATTTCAACACATGCATTTTTGCAGGACATATTAAAACCATAATAAAAGGTTTAAATCATATTTATAGTCACTAGGAAAAGATGATGATAGCATCTCGAAAAAGGGTATTTCAAACTATACAATTTCCTGCTACTGCTTATGAAAAGGAGTGTGCTTTCTAAACTGACTTTAAATGTTTTCAGAACAGATGTGGAACTCTCAAACTATTAGAGTTGCCATAGAATTTGAAATTTGTCTATGCTATGATGACAGTACATATGCATATTTAGCTCTTAAAATACAGAAAAGAACAGAGAATAATGTACATATATTATAACTAGAGATGGACATCTTGCCAACAGAGAAAGTAAAAAAAAAAATCTATGAATATTTTAGTGCATGCGAACTCTTTCCTAGCACATTCCAAGTTGTACAGTAGGGAAAACTTTTAAAGAATAAGAGATCTGAGTATAATGAGAGAAAGACATAATTTTTGTTGCTGTTTTTAGAGAAATAAGTTAGTCTGTTTAATCAAAGATCTTCGCTCTGGCATTGCTTTGTGAGAAGTTTTTGTTTGTTTATTTGTTTTCTAATCCACATTTCAAATAGTCAAAAGCAGGATTTGGTATACTCCACTTTCTGAAGTTTCCACATAAGAAAGAATACCATTAGTTACCAGGGGCACAGGGGTTGGGAGGGGTGGGAAATAGAGAAATGTTAGTCAAAAGCCATAATGTTTCAGACAGGAGGAGTGAGTTCTGAAGAGCTATTGTACAGCATGGGAACTATAGTTTATAATAAAGTAAACTTGAAAATGGCTAAGGGTAGATTCTCACCACATACCCACTCATAAGTAAGTTCATAAACTGATATATTAATAAACTTGGTTTAAACATTTCACAATGTACACATATACTGAAACATCATGTTGTGCACAATAAATACATAGACTTTATTTGTCAATTAAAAACAGTAGAGTGAACTGATAAATTGGAAAGCTGAAATTTCATGCAGGATCAAAGGAAAACTTGCCCTGGTGAAAAAATTCTAATAAGGTTTTTTGAAGACAAAAGTAATTTTCATTTTGTTGTTGCAAATATTTTATAACAAAAGATTCAAGAGCACAGTGAAAAGAGAGAAGAGTATTGTAAACTCTAGGTACCCATCATCTATGTACCCATCAGATGGCAGGTATGAACTCATGTCCAATCTTGTCACAGTTAAACACAGTGATTCTATGAGTGGAGTAAGCCGGGGGTTGGGGTGGATAGGGTGAAAAGAAAGTATTCTTCCAGGTCTGAAGTGTCAGGTTGTCTTTCTCTGTGATGTTAAGATTGATCAAGATTTAAGACAGTCCAATTCATCTGTTAAAAAGTTTTTTTTTTTTATCAGCTTTTCCATTTAATAATTTGCCAGTCATTGATGATTGCCTATATCCATAATTTTACTAGGGGAAATTACATTTTGATTACATCTCACAGGTTTGTTCAACAATAGGATATATATACATAAAATCTTATGAGCATATTGGGATGCCCTGGAAGGGGGACTCATTGGAATTTTCACAATTGCCTGTTTTGTTCCATTAGCTTTTGTGTTGTTTTACTGGTTTGTTTGGAAAGCAGTTTATAAGCTCATTAGCCGTAGAGACAAATTTCTCTTCTGTCCAACTGCCTCCTACTGCATGAAAAAGCAGTGTATATGAGCCAATTTTGGTTAGATCTGCTGACTTCTATCGGCATTACCTTCAGATAATTGGTTGGTCCTCCTCTCAGGAAGACCCCGAGTGCCAAGCACATGAAACATTTATGGTCTGCTTGGTTAGAAAAAAAATGTTGCTCCTCAGTTTAAAAAGTCTTTTTTTTTTTTTTTTTTGCCCCCAAAATGTTTCCCTGGGCACAAATTTCTGCATATTAGAATCATGCAAAGTGCGAACCACCTTTATTAGTCTCTTCAGGGAGTTAACTTTGGCTTTATTAATCTTCTCTGTGATATATTTTTTAAAAGAATTATTTATTTAATTTTTATTTGTTATGTATATATTTAAATTTGACCAGAGAGAGACAGAGAGGGGACGTGAGAAATCAAGCCACTAGGTTGGGGACTTGAACCATGATCAGCCACGTCCAGCACCTCAACCACCCTGGGCACTCTATTGTCTTGCAAGCATATCTTTTTTTTTTTTAATTTTTAAAAAAATATATTCTGAAACAATTTCACATTGAGAAGAAAGTAGACAATCTTCTTCAATCCCTGTCTTGGTAAGGTAATTGGGGGGAGTGAGGGGCTTCTATGTGGCTGACAGACTATATTCATCTCTCCTAATACCATCCATAGTTCCGTATTGTTTTGTTTTTAATAATGTTATCCTAACCAAGAAAGAGATTGCAACTTTCTGTATCTCTTACTTCATCTTTCTTTATCATAGTCTTGTAGGACTTGTAACATGTTTAAGAGAAATTAATTATTGTATACACAAGGCTGAAAAGCGAGGGGCTGTATCTGTAAAATTTTCCAGTTAAAATATAGGTCTTGGGGAAAAAAAAAAGTGTTAAGACCACATTCTTGAAGGGAGGAGACCAGGTTCTTAAACAACTTCAATGTCATAAGCAAGTGGACCTCCAATGGAAAATCCCAGGTAAAAAGATACTTTTTCGATGCTTCTTCCACTTCTAAGTTGGCCCAAGAATGTAGGTGTGATGGGTATTGTGATTTTTTCACTGATCCCATATTCTATATATAAACAATTATTTTCAGCTCGTCCTCTCAAACGAAGCAAAAGTTCTTGGACTTTTTTCTCCTTCCATACATCTCCACTCTGCCACAAGGAATTGATATCAGGTGTCTTTCCAAAGCACTGATCTATTTTTCCTTTGTGAACAAGTCTGTTCATGTTGTTACCTTTTCCAAGAAAGAAATATGCAATTGGTTGCTTTGTACGGTACATATGCTTATATTGCCCTCTGAAGGAATTTTCCAGTGATTGAGCATACTTCTCCATTTGTTTAGAATCTTGATCTAGTTGTTGTTTTTCTGGCCAGAACAGGAGAGAAGCAAGAAAATAAGGTTCTGAAAATCGGTGAGTCAGTCCTATTGGTTGTAAGACTTCTCGAAGCTGATCTTTCAGTTTTTTAATTGGCTTTACTAATTTGGAGGTAGGTTTAATACATGAGAGAATAATGTTGGCCAGTATGAAATTTTGCTTTTCTTTTGGCTGGATTCTAACAGCACACTGTTCAAAGAGGAAAGTATATTTACTCACTATACCTTCCATGGTGCTTATAGCATCTTCTTGACTTTTGATAAGATATTCCAAGAGCCCAGAAAACTTGTCTGCTTTTAAAGCTTCTAGGCTTCTCCGACACCTCTCAACTTGAAGTGGCAAGCTGAGCTTTGATCCAAGATCTCTGTCTTGTGATTCTGCTAAGGGACCAAATATATCTACGTACTTTTTAAAAAAGGTAGCTACTTTTCTCCGACTTTTGGCCTCTTCGTTTTGCTTAATGTTATTCCTGGGTTTTAGAAGGACAAAGTAATCATCAAAAAAATCAAAAGACTTTTTCAAAGAAGATTGCAGTGTAGTTAGATAAGGAATAAAGTCCTCGAGGGCTAATTTATATTCATTGCTGGAATCTCCTGGAATATCGCTAATTCCTGATATAAAATTGACCATATCTCTTTTAGCTAGTTCATTTTTATTATCAAAAAAAGGAATGAGCTGGAGAATCTGGATTGTGTAGAGCCCCACTTCTATCTCCCCTTGATAGCCAGCTATATTGTACACATCATACCTCCTTTTTGACTTTTGAAATAGCCTTTCCTTCCCTTCATATTCTCTATCTTCACTTTGCTGTTGAGATTCTTTGAATGCATTTGAGGCATGTACTGCTAAATCCAAAAGAATAGTTAGATCACCAACTGAAATGTTCCTGTTTCTCCCATTATCCTCTATCCACCATCTTATTTTACTTTTGTAAACTTGACCCAGTGTGTCTGAGATATAAGAATTGTCAGGCTCTATCATTTTTGCTTGTTGTGCCCACTTTAGAGCACTGTCAAAATCTTTCTCTTTGATGTAGAAATGTCTTGCCAAGGCTTGGCAAATGAATGCATTTGGGTTGAACCGACGGGTACCTTCAAGCAATACAGCCTCAACTACTGTATTTCCTTCATCTTTATGCAATGCTTCAATGAATGGGGAAAACCAAGTCCCTGTTTCACCTTCATGTTCAATACGCTGCCTAGTGAGTAGCAGTGTTTGCATATCTTGGAAAAATTTGCTTTTTCCCATACCACTGTCATAGAACAAATTTTCAGTTAGCATATCAAGCATAATTTGACTTTTATTCAAGTGATAGCTTTCCTTCAATTCTTCCAGTGAGAGAACTGCAATCAAAGGGTGAATGATGCGCACTCCACAGTAGTTCCCACATTCTACCACCTCCGTTTTGATCAGAATTGTAGAGTAGGTGCCCATTTTGTCTTCAAGTTTTTCTGTTCCCCAGAATGCCTTCTTGTTTGCAATTCCTAAAAACTTTTCACACTGCGATAGCGAAATGGTGGTATCAGGCACATATGAATTAAGAAGAGCCAGAAAAGAAAAGAGTTTTCCTTCTTTGGTAGAAATATTCTGTCCTTTTAGGATATTCCTGACTACATTTTCTATGTACTTTTTATTAAAATTGGTTTTCATAATCATGAATGAATAAAAATCTTCAAAGTTTTTATGTTGTTCTTTGATTTCTTTCAATTTAAGCTCAAAAGCTCTCTGTTCTTTGGGAGATAGTTGTTGTATTAAGGCAATGCTATCTGGGATCTTTGCACTTTTTTCAGGGTTTTGTGATCTCATGCAATTTAGAATGATCACTAGAGGTTTATCATATCGAATGTACTTTTTAGCTACAGCTGTGTGAATAGCGGCCTGCAGAAGATAGACATTATCTTGTTCTTCAAAATCATCAACAAGGAGCAGTACAGGTAAGTATTCCTGATGGTTTGTTGCCCCGTAGGTGATTAAATTGGTCACCTGTTCTCCAATTTCAGAAAAATCCACTGTCTTGTTTTTCAACACAGCACATCTGAATTTCTTTCTTAGTTCCCAGAGAATATGCATAGCCAGGGTAGTTCCTCCACAGCCCGGATGATGATACAGATGAATAATTTTGACACATGTAGGTTTAGAGGAATCTGCTGAGTTTTGAATCATTTCTTCAAGTCTTTCATATTTATCCCTTTTGACGAAAGGTGAAGAATAGCTTTCAGAAGAAAAGTAGAAGTTCCACCATGATACTTTGCCACCTCGATAGAAATCTTCCTCTTTTGATGCCTTGAATTCAAGGAATTTACTTTTGTCCTTCTCTAAGATTGTACCTTCACATTCGTTTTCACAGAGAATTTCCAGAGCAGTCATGATATCTTCCTCCTTTTTCAGAAGGACAGTAGATGAACCAATAGAGGGCAAAAATCTCTTTAAAGTCTGAGTCACAGATTTTAATTTAAGAATGGTGCCATTTATCTCTTCCAGATTTAAAGCAGAAATACATTGGTTTGAGAATTCGTCTTGATGTTTTGTTAATCTTGCTTCAAGTAGATCTTTCCATCCCTGGCATATGTGCGATTGTACACAAATACAAAGTATGTTTTCCATGCCTTTGAGATCTTGGTAGAAGGCACAGAAGGTCTCAATGAGGGGATCTCTTGGGTCATCCACAGAGGAAAGTAACAGAAATACCACTAAAAACTTTCCACTTGGCATAATGTCTTCATGTGTAAGAAATGAGATCAGTTTCCTGACTTCAGAAGCTCTTTCTCTTTGCCAGGAACTTGGATCTAAGGGTTTATATTTTTCACTGTCAAGGTCTAACCTGCCATTGCAGAAAATCCAGCTTGGTTGCTGGTAAAGATTCAGACTAGAAATTTTCTCATTTGTTGTGATTTTCCCTTCTACATACAGACTTGGAACGTGAAGGTTTGCTACTCGGCTTTCTTTGTAAACTTTGACTACTCCATTGCTCTCTGATTCAGGATCGAAGTCTAACACAGCAAATAATTTAATTTCCTTTAGGAAATCTAAGTGTTTTATTTGATCTGGGTGGCATTTATTTGTTACAAGAATGTACCAGTCATAATATGAATTATCTAATATATCCTGATTTCCAGTCAACAGTTTAACCAGCTTCAGGCCCTCACTCTCTTTTCTGTTTGATTTTACTCTTAATTTTTCTTCTGCTTCTTTCCTAGACTCTGCCAGTGGTTTTAAATCTAATTTAAATGCTCTGAAATCAGTTTTGTTTTTCATGATGTCCTTAGTGCTGGCTCCATCTCTCACAAAGACCGAGAATTTTGGACTTTGTTCCCACATTTTGTTTTTGTAATTTTGGACTTTAATCTGAAAATAATCATATGCACATTCAGAGTATTGTGGAATGACATCCACTTCAATAACAAATCGGTCAGATAGAGTACTGTTTGGCAGTAAAACTTCAACAAACCTTGGCTCTCGAATGCACTTTTTTGCTTGTTGAACCTGGTGGTCTTCAAAATACTGGTGTATCATCAGATTAAAGTGGTCAATGAGGGCTTCTTTGGTGACATTGGTGAGTTTTACACCAACAATTTTTCCATGGGGTTTGTCTTGGACACCAAAGTGAATGGTGCCATTGGTACGTGAGTTCATACAGGCCGAAGCAAATTTGAAAACTTCATTGCTAAATTTCATCTTGACATCCACTTCTGTGGCTGTTTCTGTATTTGTGAAGGCTTTGAATTCATGTATTGGATCAATAAGATTGTGTGGTCCTGTTTCAGGCTGTAGATTAAAATGCAATTTGTAACGGTATGGATCACTGAATCTATCAAAAGGGTATGATGCACACATCAGTTCTATTGATGGCTGCTTTTCCTTTGTGTCATCTATTTCATCTTTTGTAAGATTATTTCTTAATGACTTAGAACCTGTACTCAAGGTAGAGTCATTAGCCGTATCTGAGTTTTCTTTATCTTTTTGTTTTTGCTTTGGGGTTTTTCTACTTTCTTCTTGCATCAAAGTTTGTTTTTCAGGAACATTTTTACTGCTTTTTTTCCTCTTAGATGTTTGAATATTATCTTCAAAGGATTCTTGCCGCAATTCTTTGAATAGTTCTTCTATTTGGATAGCTGGTCCATGTGTTATGCCCATATCAACAAGGTGTTTTTTATTTAACCATTTCAAGATTGCTCCACTCACATCTTGTGCTATCAAGATTTCCCTGTGTTTTTGGTGAATATTATGACTTTCTAACCATTGGTTAACATCCTCTTTTGTCCACTCATCTGTATTGTCAGGAAGGTTCAGTTGCTTTGCCATTCTTATACCTGTATATAGAAAACAGAACAGAAGTTAATATTTTTATAAGTAAAGCTTTAATATGATCAGTTTTTAATTAGGTAGTATATACATGTGTTAAAATGTAAAAAAATTCAAAAAGATGTACCACATAATGATCTCTTCAGAGAAAATGATCATAATCAGTTTCTTTTGAATTCTTTTCAAGAAATACCACCAAGTAAAAATACATAAGCATTTTTTTCTGTATAAATGGTAACATACTACACATAAGACTCTTCATTTTGCTTTATTCCTTAAGTGTATCTGGTGATGGATGCTTCCAGCTACTATATAGAGACATGCTCCGTTTTTATTAATACTGCTGCTGCTATAATGTGTGTTTGATGCATTATTTAAAAATATTCAATTCTGTTATAGAAAATAAGCAAAAGAAGATATATGAAACTAAACACAGAGGCAAGTAGTTTGTGTGACATGTTATGACAGACATAGATAAAATAAATAGAATCTGTTATAGCAAATAAGCAAAAGAAAGGAAGATATATGAAACTAAACACAGAGGCAAGTAGTTTGTATGACATGTTATGACAGACATAGATAAAATAAATAGAATATTTGAATGGTAAGTATAGTCAGGAATGTATAAAGGGCCAAACTGGCATTAAATATTCATGAGAAACAAATGAACTACATGATCTTTTTGAGGTTTTGATTGAGTCACTTAGTGATGACAACTATTCTGGTACTTTGTGTCCTCAACTCAGGAAATATAAATAAAAGCTTATCTAGCTAATTAATGGCACATATACACACACATCCATACATATATGTATAGATAAAGTATAACAATAAAAATTAAAAAAAATTAGTTGATGGTCTCAATAGCAGGATGAAGGTATGACAGAATATTGGAGGACAGAACAATAGAAATTAACCAATCAAAGCAACAGAGAAGACAGACCAATGAAAAATTAACAAGGGCCTGAGGGGTTGTGAGACTTTAGCAAAAGATCTGATATTCGTGTTATAGGAGTCTTTGAAAGAAAGTGGAGAGAGGTTGGGCTGAAAAAGTACTTGAAGAAATAATGACTGAGAAGCTCCCCATATTTTACAAGAAGCACATTTACAAGTCCAGGTATCTGAACAAGCTCGAAACAGGATGGACCCAAAGAAATCCAACCAAGATACATCATAGCTAAATGTTTGAAAACTGAAATCAAACCTTTCCCCCACAGAGTAAAAAAAATGGAATGCTTTCTCATTAGAAGCCATAGAGGCTAAAAGGAAGGGGCAGAATATTGTTTAGGTGCTGAAAGACTAGAGCTATCAATCCAGAATCTTCTATCCAGAAGAAATATCCTCAGCAAATGAAGGGAAAACAAATATAGTTCCAGATGAAGGAAAATTAAAAGAATTTTTTTGCCAGTGTACCTATTCTAAAAGAATGTTTAAAGAAGTTCTCTAAACAGAAAGAAAATAATAAGAGAAGGGATTGGGAATATTATGAAGGAAGAAAAACATAACAAGCAGAATTAATGGTACACACAGCAGAGTTTCTCCTCTTCGGTCTTCTAAATGATAGTTGACAGTTGAAGCACTGTTTGACATGGTCCCACATGTACATAGTGAAAATATTTAAGATAACTGTAAGAAATAGGGTAAGAAGATATGAAGAGAGGTAAGATTACTACACTTCATTCGAACTGGTAAAATGACACCAATAGCCTATTGTAAGCTACATATATTAATAATGTAACATCTACAGCAACCATTACAAAATCCGAGCAAACTGATATACTCAAAGACACTGTAGATAAACATGAATTTGTAAAAACTTTTCAGGTAACTGACAGGAATGCAGGGAAGTAAAACAGAAATTAAAAATGGAACAAAGGAAACAAGAAATAAGATGACAGATTTAAGCCTTAACATGTCAATAATTGCCTTAAATACAAATGGTCTAAATATAAAAATTGAAAGACAAAGTTGGTAGAATGGAGTAAAAAAATGACTCAACTACATGCTGTCTAGAAGATATTCATGTGAATGTAATGATAACAGGCAAGTTGTAAATAAAAGAATAAATAAGGGGGCCAGCAGTTGGTGTACTGGCTATGTTGCTGGACTCCCATGTAATAGACTGCAGTTCGAGTCCCGGACCTGGTGGCTTAAACTCACACCGAGTGTGTGTGCATGTATGCCCAAGATCCCGAGAGGAGAATGGAGGAGAAGACAGTGTAGAATGGCCATCCTCCTGGCGGGTGATTTCTTGCTTTCTGTCTCTCTGTCTCTCTTTGTCTTCCTGGTGAGTGCATGCACTCTATAGCAAAAACCTCTACACACACACACACACAAATAGATAAATAAAAGAATAAATAAAACTATATCATGCAGATATTAATCAATAAACAGAGGAGTAGTTATATTAATGTCAGAAAAAGTAGACTTTGGAGCAAAGAAAGTTACTAGAGACAGTGGGACACTATAGAATGATAAATGGCTGGGGCCAGCAGGTGGCGTGGTGGTTAAGGGTGCTGGACTCCCACATGACCAACCATGGTTCAAGTCCTGGACCTGGCGGCTTGCTTTCTCACCCCACCCCCACCCCTGGCTCTGTCCCTCTCTGGTCAAATTAAAATACAATAAATGAGTAAACAAATAACGTTAAAATAATTCTTTAAAAGAAAAAGAATGATAAATGGCTGATCCAATAAGAAGACAGCAGACCTATAAATATATGCATCAAATTAAAAAGTCACAAAATGTATAAAATAAAAACTGTTTCCAAGATAGATCATATCCTAAATGACAAAACAAACTTTAACAAATTTAAAAGACATGGAACCATACAGAATATGTTTGCTAAACATGGGGAAATATTCATAGAAATTTATAACCTATGAGGGAAAACACACAAAAATAAAACCTACACTTCTAAATAATTCATGGACCAAAGAGAAAGTCTCAAGTAAAATAAAAATCACATTGCAATGAATAAAAATGAAATATAATCTATTAAAATTTGTGAGACACAGCTAAAGCAATCTTTTTTTTTTTTTGGAGAGGTTTTTGCTATAAGGTGCGTGTGCTCACCAGAAAGACAGAGAGAGACAGAGACAGAAAGCGAGAAATCACCCCCTAGGGAGAATGGCCACGCCACAATCCCTTCTCCTCTGTTCTCTCGGGATCTTGGGCAC
Source organism: Tupaia belangeri chinensis (assembly GCF_000334495.1). Taxonomy (NCBI): domain Eukaryota; kingdom Metazoa; phylum Chordata; class Mammalia; order Scandentia; family Tupaiidae; genus Tupaia; species Tupaia belangeri. Next base: position 806,365 of record NW_006159969.1, on the reverse strand, counting down.
ACACGCTCATGCGCCCGGTGTGAGTTTAAGCCACCGGATCTGGGACTTGAACCGATGTCGACTACGTGGGAGGCCAGCGACATTGCTAACTGCTGGTCCCAAGCAATCTTGAAAGAAAAACTTATAGCAATAAATATATATATTAGAAAAGAGGAAAATTCTCAAAACGAAGATCTAAACTCTTACCTCAGAAATGTAAAAAAGGAAGAGCAAAATAATCCCCAAACAAAGAAGCAAAAGAAAATAATAAATGAAACAAAGATCTGTTTCCTTAAAAAGAGGAATAAAATTGAGAAACCTTTATAAAGTTGACAAAATAAGAAAGAGAAAACGTAATTTATCAATATTCAGAAATCTCCCCTAAAGAAAAAAAACCCCACCAAGTCCAGACAGTTTCCCTGAAGTCTACCAGACATTTAAAAACTTAACATTGGAGTCAGCAAGTGACATGGAAGTTAGGGCACTGGATCCCACCTGAGTGACTGTGATTTGAATCTCAAATCATGAATATGTGCTTAAAATGCCGAGAAGGGGCAGGAAGAGAAGGGATTATGATGTGACTATTCCCAGGGTGGGGGAGATTTCTCACTTTTCCTCCCTGTCTCTCTGTGTGAGCGCATGTGCCCTATAGACCCCTCCCAAACTAAACTAAACTAACAAAATAAAACTATAAAAATAAAAACTTAACATGGTTCCAAACAATCTCTTCAAGAGAATAGAAAAAGCGATACTTCCCAGTTCACTGTGATGTTTCTATTACCCATAAGCAAAACCAGACAAAGAGTACAAAAAAATAAAAGAATAAACTATATAATAAATTATATCTCTCATGAATATAGAAGTGAAAATTCTTAGCTTTAGGCAAGTAGAACTCAGCAAAATAATTATACATCAGACTGGGCCAGCCAGGTAGTGTAAGTGTAGATAAGGTAGCTGGATCCCACATGTCCAACTGCATGATGCAAAACCGGAGTCCAGCAGTTTGAAACCATGCCAGGCATGTGTGCATGCATGTCCGAAATCCTGAGAGGAGATGGAGGAGAAGGGATTGCAGGGTGGCTAACTTCCTGTGAGGATCTGGGAGTGATTTCTCATTCCTCCCTCCCCCAGTGAGTGTGTGATCCTATAGTAAACTAAAAACAAACAAACAAACCAAAAAAAGAAAAAAAAGAAAACCCTGAATAATGTTTATTTCAGGGATGTAACATAGTTCAATAGTCCAAAGTTAATACATTAAATCTGCCATATTTGCAGGCTATAGAAGAAAAAACACATGATCGTATCAATGAATGCAGAAAGAGCATTTGACAAAATTTAACACACATTCATAAAACCTCTCAGAAAACTAGGATTCAAATGGAGCTTAATAAAGAGCATGTTTAAAAAACATTAAATGAGATAGCTAACATAGTAACTAATGTGAAAGAGTGAATGCTTCTCCTTTAACACTGGCAACAAGGCAGGCTTATCCATTCTTACTCAACATAAGTGCTAGAGTTCTAGCTAGAGTAATAAAACAAGAGAACAAAAAGAGATGTGGCATGTGGGAAGGAAGAAATAAAACTTCTCATTATTAGGTGGCCCAATTGTCTACATAGAAAGTGCCAAGGATTGTATGCATAGATTCATAGAATTAACAAGTGAGTTCAGCAAGTTTTCAGAACACAAGTATACCAGAAATCAATTGTCTTTCTACACATCAAAATTAAAACTCAATTTTATTTAGAATCATTAAAAAAGAGCCAACTCTGAAATACTTCTGTGTAAATCTTATAAAACATGTAGAATACTTTTGTGTTGAAAAATACAAAATACTGACAAAAGAAATCAAAGAACATCTAAACAAATAAAAAAATAATAAATAATACCATATTTATGGATTAGAAATTTTACACAGTAAGGTGTCATTTCTCCCCAAATAATTATACAGGTTTAACATAATTTTTTTTTCAAAATTCTAGCAAGCTTCTTTGGAGACATAAACAATTTAATTGCACAATTTATATTAAAAGGCAAAGGAAATAGAATGATTAAAAGAAGGGGCCCAGCTGCTGTGTTGCAAGCAGTAGGACACTGTTGCATTCAGTACTGGGACCAAACTGGACAAATCAGGCATGGTGGCACATGCTTGAGATTCTAGCTAATTGAGAGGCTGGGACAGAGGATCTCAGTGGCAAAATCGTGTCAAAAACATACCTCTTTCTTTTTCCTTCCTTCTCCTAAGTCTGTGTGTGCTCTTTCTTTGTCTCACCCTCTTTCCATTTCTCTCTCCCTCATAAAAGAACAAAGTGGGAGAATTTTTTTTTTTAAGAGAGATTTTTTGCTGTAGGGTGTGTGAGACAGAGAGAGACAGAAAGACAGAAAGCGAAAAATCCCCCCCCGCCGCCCGGGGTGGGGGGATGGCCACACTATAGTCCCTTCTCTTTCATTTTCCCCTGGGGATCTTAGGCATGCAAGCACATACTCCCGGCAAGAGTTTCAAGCCTCCAGGTCCATGGTTGGTCATGTGGGAGTCCAGTGACATAACCATTACGCCATCTGCTGGTCCCTAGAATATTTTTTATAACTTCAATAATTAAGGTTGTGTAATATTAGTAGAGAGATAGACACATATTTTAACAGACAAAAATAGGATCTCAAAAGTAGGCCCACACAAATATGCCCAACTGATATTTGACAAAGGTGCAAAAACATTTTAATATGGGGCCAGCAGGTGGTATGGTGGTTAAGGCATTATTGTGGCCTACTGTGTTTAGAAGTCTTCAACCTGGCGGCTTGCTTTCTCATTTTCCATTTCTCTCTCTCTCTCTCTGGACAAATTAAAAAATAATATTAATAAAGACTAGCAGATGGTGTAATGGTTATGTCACTGAACTCCCATGAGTTTTGCTGTTTGAGTCCTGGACCTAGTGGCTTAAGACTCACACTGGGGTGGGGGGAGGGGTACGGCACGTGTGCATGCATGCCCCACATCCTGAGAGGAGAATAGAGGAGGAGGGCTAGTGGTGCGGGCACCCTCCCTGAGTGGTGATTTCTCATGTTCTGTCTCTCTGTCTCTCTCTGTCTCAGTGGAGAGTGTATGTGCCCTATAGCAAAAAATCCTCTTAAATAATGCTAAGTAAGATAGGGCAGTTCCCATTTTTCAAGCAGAGCCCACTTCCATCTGCAGCCCCCTGCTGAAGCTGCGCAGTGTGCAAGCACAGCATGCGACTTTTTCCTTTTTTTCGTTTTATATTCTTTTTTCTTCCCTCTTATATTGTAAGCACAGCATGCAACTTTTTCATTTTTTTCATTTTATATTCTTTTTTCTTCCCTCTTATATTGTCATCTTCTCCTCATCCTCCACCCACCCAGAGGAACTAGACAGGGCTAGGATCACAGTTTTCAAACATCCTAGCATTATGAGGCTCCCAGGGATCCTTGCTCCCTACTTCTCCACCTGCAGAAAAGGAGAAACTGCTCTTCAGAGACCTGAATAGAAAGTTCCTCCAGTGGGGACCACATTGCTAAACACAGCAGAAGAACAACTTCTGAACATAAGCAATCCACAACAGAAGAGAAACAAACTACTTCCCAGTGGCAGAAACATTCTCCAGAAAGGTATCCAAAAGTGAATATATCACCCAATGCCTAGAAGTCACAGAAGAGCCTCAAGTTAAACAAAAAATAACAGGAAATGTGTCTCCATCAAAAGAACACAATAACTCTCCTCATCTCTTCAAAAAACAGAAGAATTACCAAAATGTCAAAGAAAGAATTCAGAATATTCCTAGTGACAAAACTCTATGAGTTGGAACAGAAAAGAGACAACAAACTCCAGGACATGAGGAAGTCCTTACACGATTTGAAAGAAGAAATGGACAGCATAAGAGAGAATCAAATGAAACTTTTAGAGATAAAGACTGTAATACAGGAAATCAAAACTGTTCTGTTGAAAGTATTAAAAGCCTATTAAACCATGCTGAAGATCAAATCTTGGATGTAGGAGACAAAACCTCTGATCTAGAAACAAACCACCAAAAAGAGAAAATAACAAAAAAAAATGAGGATAATATATGAGAAATACTAGATTCCATTAAACATATAAACATCTGAATAATTGGTGTCCCAGAAGGTGAAGAAACTAATAAGGGCATGGAAAATCTATTCCATAAAATCCTGGAAGAAAATTTTCTAAGTCTAGAGAAGCACTTAAACATCCAGACCCAAGAAATACAAAGGACCCCAAATAGAATCAACCCAAGAAGATCCTCTCCACAGCACATCTTAGCCAGACTGGCCAAAACCACAGATAAAAACAAGATAGTCAAACTGGCAATAGAGAAATGTCAAGTGACTTATAAAAGTCATCCCATCAGGCTAACACAGGACCTTTCAATGGAAACAATGCAAGCAGGGAAAGAATGGGAAGACATATTGAAAGTGTTAAGAGAGAAACAATTTCAACCAAGATTATTGTATCCAGCAAGATTATCCTTCATATGGGAAAAAAAAAGATTAAAATCTTCTCAAACAAAACCCGAAAGAATTAGCCAACACCAGACCAGCTCTTCCAGAAACTCTGAAGAGAGTCCTGTTCCAGGGAAACTAAAGAATGAACAGACAGAAATAAGAGAATAAAAGAACCAAGACAATGGCCAAGATAAAGGTATGGACAAGTCCAGAAATATTATAGTAACATTGAATGTTAATGGATTAAATTTTCCAATCAAGAGACACAGACTGGCTGAATGGACAAGAAAACAGAAACTCTCTATCTGTTGCCTACGGAAAATGTATCTCATGGATAAAGACATACATAGACTAAAGTGAAGGGCTGGAAAAATGTATTCCAGGCAAATGGGAACCATAAACAGAGCTGGAGTCACGATACTAATTTCCAACAATATAGACTTTAAGACAAAAACTGTAGGAAGAGGCAAAGAAGGGCATTTTATGATAGTAAAAGCGCTAATTCATCAAGAAGATATAACACTTATAAATATATATGCACCTAACCCAGGAGCATGCAAATTCGTGAAGAAAAGAATGTTAGATCTAAAAGGAGAGGTAGACTGCAACACAGTAATTGTTGGGGACCTCAACACTCCACTATCTCCTTTGGACAGATCATCTAGACAAAAAATAAGCAAAGAGATAAAAGATCTAAATGATACCATAAATCAAATGTACTTAACAGACATCTATTGAACCTTCCAACCCAAAAACCACTTTTTTCTCACCCCCATATGGAACCTTTTCAAAGATTGACCACATGATAGGGCTCAAAGCAAGCCTTTACAGATTCAAAGACACAGAAACTATATCCAGCATCTACTCTGACCATGATAGAATTAAATTTGATATTAATTTCAGAAAATAAAATAATTATTTAAAATATGCTAAATAAAATTAAATAAATAATTGTTTTAAAAATTTCAATAGAAGTAGAATAGTTATTTTAACAAATCATGCTATGATAATTTGGACATCCATGGGCAAAATAATGAAACTCAACCTGACCTCATAACTCATACAAAAAAATTCACTTAAAGTGGATGGTGGTCCTAGAAGTAAAATGTGGAGCTAAAAAACTTTTAGAAAATCACACTGGAGAATATTCTCATGATTTAGGGCTAGGCAAAAGTTCTTAGACTCCACATTGAAAGTATATTCCATAAGAGGCAAATTGATGAATTAAAATTCATCAACATTAGAAATTATTTTCTGCAAAGATTGTATTAAGAGGATGAAAAACAAGCTATAGAATGGAGAAATATTTGTAAGCTACACAAAAAACTGTAATCTAGATTAAAGAGCTCTCAAAACTCAAAAATAAAGAAATAGACAATCCATCCTAAAAACTGGCAAAATAAATTAAAAGCAATTTACTGAAGAGAGTATGAGTTGCAGATAAGCACATTAAAAAATGTTCAACATAATAAGCAATCAAGGAAATGTAAATTAAAGCCACGGTGAGGACTATTCTGGTAGCACAACAGTTAAGCTCTGTGCATTGGAAGCCAGATGACACAGGGCTAATTCAGTTCAAATCCCAGTCCCGGTGATCTGAGAAGCACACTGGGCAAGAGTGTGTGTATGTGTGGGTTTAAAACCCTGTTGGAATGGAGAAAGGAAGGAAAGACTTTTGGTGTGACCATACTCCATTAGGGAGGTGCTTTCTCTGGTGAACACACATGCCCTCTGGCAATTAAAAAAATCATTAAAAATCCACAACGAGATAGGACTACACAATGATCAGCTGGTTAAGTAAAGTAAAGAAATAGTGACAACTTCCAGTGCTGTAGGATGAAGAAAACTGGATCATCTATCTATCTATCTATCTATCTATCTATCTATCTATCTATCTATCTATATACATTGCTGGTGGGAGTATAAAATAGCACAGCTGCTTTGCAAAATAGTTGGGCATTTTCTGAAAAATTAAAGATGCAGCTACAATATGACTCACAACTATACTGCTGGGCATTTATCTCAGAATAAAGAAAATTTACACTCACTTAAAAACCTGCATATGAGGGAACCAGCAGTTAGCGTAATGGCTATGTTGCTAGACTCCCATGTAGTCGACCGTGGTTGGCGTCCTGGACCCGGTGGCTTAAAACTCATGCCGGGCACGTGTGCGTACGTGCCTAAGATCCTGAGAGGAGAATGGAGGAGAAGGGATTGCGGCGTGACCATCCCCCCTGGGGGGTGATTTCTCGCTTTCTGTCTCTTTCTCTCTGTCTGTCTGGTGAGGGCACGTGCCCTATAGCGAAAACCTCTCAAACCTCCCCCCCAAAAAAACAAAACAAAAACAAACAAAATAAACCCTGCACATGAATGTTTATAGTAGCTTTATTTGTAACAGCCCCAAGCTGGAAACAACCTACATGTTCTCCAAAAGACAAATAGTAAAACAAACATCTTGTATCCAAACTGTGGAATAATACTCAACAACAAAAGCGAATGAATTATGGATGCACACGATTGACCTGCATCAATCTGTGGAGAATTACGCTAAATAAAAAAAGTCAGTCCCCAAATGGTACAACCTGTGATTCCATTTACATAACATTTTGAACTGGCAAAATTATAGAAACAAAGAATACCTTAGTAGTTACCTGGGTTAAGGAGTGGAGGTGGTATGAGGGAGGTGGGTAGACCTGTGAAAGAGCAATATGAGAGATCCTTGTGGTGATGGAACTGTTTTGTTAATGAGTTTCTAATAGTTTATTTATTTATTTCTTCTATGAGAGAGAGAGAGAGGGAGACATCGAGACAGATGCTCTCAATAGGGCTCCCAACCTGTGATCTACTCCCCACCCCCTCACCCCATGTCAGCTGGCACAGATCATGGGCATAAGTACAATATGTGTGCTAGAGTGCCCAGGAAGGGCCCTGGATATGGACTTTGGACCTTTCCTATGTGGGTTCCATGCATTACCACTGTGCCATGCCTGGCTCCACGTCTTGTGTTTTGAATGTATCAATGTCAACATCTTGATTGTGTGTGTTTTCTTTTTTTTGTTTGTTTGTTTGTTTTACTGAAGTTTTGTACGATTTTACCACTGGGGAAGCTGAGTAAAAGGCACAAAGAAAATCTCATTATTTTTTATGACTGCATGTAACTCTACAATGATCTCAAAAAATTGTTATGGCATATGCTGAAGAGAAAAATATTTAGAAATGAACAATAATTAAAATGCTGTACATCGAAACTTGTAAGAAACAGGGTAAATGATACTTGTAGAAATGTTTATAGCCATGGGGGGCCAGATGGATCCACATAAGAAAGTCCTGGGTTCTCATCCTGGAATCTCCCTCGCACACTGCACACATGTGTACATGTCTCTGATCCAGACTGCCTAAGACCAGGGGTGAATTGTGGCTTGAAGGCCCTGTTGGGAGTTTCTTGGTCTTTCTAATGGAAGAAATAAATAAGTAAATTTAAAAAATTTATGTATAGCCTCAAATGCTTTTATTTTTTTTTTAATTATTTTTTTCCCAAAGGGTGCATGTGCTCACTGGAGAGACAGAGAGACATTGAGAAAGTGGGAAGTCACCCCCCAGGGAGTATGATCCCTCAGCAGTCTCTTCTTCATTCTTCTCTTGAGATTTTGGGCATGCACACAAATGTACCCAGTATGAGTTTCAAACCACCGGTTCCAGAATTAGAACTGTGGTTGACCATATGTGAGTCCAGTGCCTTAAGTACCATGCGACCTACTGGTTCCTGAAATGCTTTTCTTCGATATAAACACAGAGTGACTGAAAAGTGTAAGGTGACCTGGACTCATAGTGCAGTCTGTAGCAAGCTGAACTGCAGTCTAGAGGCCAATCATGGGTTTGGAGCCCCAGATTGGCCTGCAAACATGCTGGGCATATTTGTGCATGTCCAAGATCCTGACAAGCTGAAAGACTGGGAGAGGGAGGGATAGGGGTGCGATGACACCCTGTCAAGGGTACTTCTCTTTCATGTGCATATCTTTGCTTTCTCTCATGAATTTTTTTAAAATTTAAAAAGTGTAAACTAAATGCCAATTTAACATGTTCAAAGGAAAATAAAAGAATAAACCTGCAGTAGGAAGGAAAAAAAAAGGGGCAGAAATCTATGATATAGAAAACAAAGTTACAATAGCGAGACTCAGCAAAGCCTGCAAGTTTGCAATATAGAGTAATAAAATCGGCACTCACATGGAAAGATTAAGCAGGAAATAAAAGAGAAAGAGTACAAAAGTAAAAGGATTATAGGATACTGCAACCAACTTTACATAAATAAAGTTAAAGACTGAGAGACTGATTAACTTAAAAAAATTTCTTGAAAAATATAACTTACCAAAACTGACTCAAAAAAAGGAATCTCACATCCCAGTATATTTCATAAATCACAGAAGGCTATGGATGCTCCCATTGCAACAATGAGAAAAAACAAACAAACAAACAAACCAAAAAACAGATACATTACAAAAATTGTATTTTTGAAGTCATCATAGAGTCATAGATAGATTAAGTGACAAGGACTGGATGAAGGAAAATTCTAGAAAGGGATGATCCCTGTCTAATAAGCACTGGGACATTTGCTGATTCTGGGTTGGGGTTGAGGACCAGTCTTGGCCTTACTAGGACAAAGAGAAACCAGAGGACATCTTGGCATTTACATTGGTGAGTTTGATGGATGGGAATATGCAAAAACCATATACCCAAAAGAGTGACTGAAAATATAGACTGAGAACACCAAATGTCCATGAAGGTGTGGAAGCACCGGAGTGCTCATACTTTGCTGGCGGGAACGTAAATTTTTTCAGCCACTTTGAGAAACTATTTGGCAGTTTTTATTAAGTTGAATGTGTGTCTCCTCTATGACTTAGCAATTTTAATAAAAAAGATTAAAGTATTGATACAAGTAACAACATGGAAGAATCTCACACATGAGATACGGAGTGAAAGAAGCCATATCTTTATAGAAAATGTATTGCAGAAACCATATCTTTATAGAAAATGTATTGCAGAATATAGTTACATGAAGTTCAAAAACAAACAGAATTAATTTATCATAGTTGAAGTCAGACTAGCAGTTAACTCTTGTTAGGGAAGTATATTCTGAGAAGGAGCACAAGAAAAATTTCTGGTCTTGATGAAAATATTTTGTATTTTGATCTGGTAAGTGGCTGCACAGATGAATACATTCAATAATTTCATAGAGCTCTAGCCTTAAGATTTATTCATTTTACATAAATTATACTCCATTTAAAAAGTCAATGATACTTCCAAAAAATGATAAGATAAATAAACAGATGAATAAAATAAAGAGGTACTTTCATAGACAAAGGTGATGGTGTGTTATGAATCAAAGTTAATGATTAATTTGATTCTGGGTATCTGAGTTTGAAATTTTTATTTGTTTTTTTAGATTTTTGCCATACTGTGTATGTGCTTGCCAGAGAAAGACAGAAAGAAGGGAAGTAAGAAATCATGCCCCCCCCCCTTTCTTCTCCATTCTCTTCTAGGAATTTTGGGCATGTGTATACACACACCCAGTGTGCTTTTCAAGCTACTGGCATACACATACCCAGTGTGCTTTTCAAGCTGCTGGGTCTGGGACTGGAACCACAGGGTTGGGCATGTGGGATCTAGTACCTTAACCACCACACCATTTACTGGCCCAAGGTTCTAAAATTTTGCTAGATGGTTACTACTGCAGCCTCAGCTTGCAGATTAGTTTTTGACTTACACTTCCCATGCACTGTTGACTCATAATGGTTTTACAGTTGAATAAAACCTGGCACCACCCTCCTCTGTAAACCTTCCTGTCACTTTCATATGTCTATCTACTGAGTCCTAGCTCCTCCACCTGTAAAAATGTAGCTCACTTTTGGCCCATCTGCCCTATGATAATGCATGAAGCAGTAGTACCCGATCATTCTGCTGTGGGGTGACACCCAAGGCTTATATGAGTCATCTCTTTCACTATCCTACCAGTGTTCTTTCCTAGATTTCTTCCTTCAGCTCGTGCCTCTTGTGGTATCACAAGTGTGGCCCTTACACTCTAGGTGATGTACCATAAACCAGAAACTGAGGGATGAATCGCATGATTTGATTTATGCATGAGCTGTGTTACCATGTATGTGAAAAACCATTTATTAGTGAGGTTCTCACATAAAGATTGGAAGGAAGGAGCCTGAACATTTGGTTGGGAAAATAAACAAATTTTTTAAAAAAAGAATTTCTTTTTATCTAACAGATCATGAATATTTTTGTCATGACTTAGTGGGTTTCACTTTGACACTGCTTCCCGCTTTGTCAGAGTCTTGGGAGCTGTGCCTATCAATAAGATATTTTAAAAATTCTTCAAGATGCCACACTTGGAGATCAGACATGGGAGGAATGAGTTTCCCTACCTATGTTACTGTACATAGGTATTTTACATATAAAAGATTATTTTGTATTCTCTCTTATTACATAAACATATTTAGATATAATTTAGAAAGTAATATGGGATAGGCCAGGTGTGGTGGCACAGGGATAATATTACACAACGCTCCGTGATACTGAAGCCATATAGGAAAGTTCTGGGTTTGCATCTTGAGGTTGCCTCGTGCATGCTAGCACACACGTATGTGTCCGTTGTCCTGGTTGGCTGAGGCTGGACGTGTGTCATGGTGCAGGAACCCTATGGGATTGTCTGCCTCCCTCCCTCTTTCTCAAGGAAGAAGGAAATTCATAAAAAAATTAATTAAAAAAGAAAGTGATATAGAATCATTTATAGTAAAACCCTTACTATGAAAATATTAAGATTAATTAAGGTCTTTAGTAATTCAATAAAATATGGGGGGAAAACAGTATAGAAAGCAAACATAGATACCAGAGACAGTGTGGGAGGAGAGTGGGAGATGGCAGAGGGTAAGAGATAGGAAATCAAGGATGGAGGAAAAAAAGCAAAACATACAGAAAACAAGAAATGGAAAATTATTTGCTGACAATAACATGTATGTTGATGTGCTTGATTGAGACAATATAAAGTGTACTCTGGATGGAAAAATCTCATTTTGTATGCTGTAATGATGTACAGTGAATGAATTCAAATAAATAAATTGAAATAAAATAAATGAATAAATAAATAAAGGATGGGGCAAATGCCAAAAAAAAAAAAAAGTTCTGTGATAAATGTTTATAGCAGAGAAGAAATCCATAGAAAACTGCCTACTAGGTTAAGTTTAGAAAATAGGAAGGAGAGTGTATAGTAATGAAAATACCAAGTAGTAACTTTACATATTTACAAAAGAGTCTGTGTATATAGTGTGCATGTTGATGGTTGTTTTAATCATCCTCTGGAGTTGTAAGTAGAAAAAAATTTGTAATTTGCTTATGAAAAATACAACCTGTTGAAATAAATGATGACAAAGTACTATAATAATATATATAAATATATACAGAAAAAAAAAGAAATAGGAGGGAAGGCTAAGTAAAGGTAGGAAGAAAAAAAAATTAAGCCACAGAGTAAAGTTAGGATCTAAAATAGTTTTTTGATTTTATATACCTTAAAAAGAGGCCTGAAAATTTAGTCCTGAGTTTCCTAGCATCAAGTATAAAAAAGGAAATGCAATTTGTAAATTACTAAAACTGTATGTATTTTTGTAACTGGGTGATTAGCTGTAGGATTTATTAGTTCTTCTAAAGGGAATTAAGATCCGAACTAAAAAATGTAGTTCCCCCACTACTTGGCATTGCCTTATTGTTTACTCTGGGGAAATCAGGTATAAACCTAGAATCTTTACCAGGAATATAAAGCTGCCATAATTCCAAGGACTTCTTGCAGTAGTTGGTTTCTCTCTCTCATCTGACACTAAGATCTCAGAGGCTATCAGAATTGTTTTCTGTAAGCTGCCTGTTCCTTCCAGTAGTTGGTAGAAGAATCTTTGATTAATGTCAAATCCAGTTTTAAATTTTCATTGTCTGTTCTTTCTAGAGATGCTGTTATACCTTGGGGGAGTTCATCAATGAGAGCACTTCTACTTTTCAGTCACGTCTTTTATAAAATGTTATGACTCATTTTTCAACTAATATAAACCAGTCTCTTGTCACAGCAAAAATAGTCTAATATATCTAGGCTTAGGATATTATCATTTTTTACTTTGGGTATATTTCAATTTTTAATGGAAAAATAGATTTCTTCTTATTCAATAAAACGCTACTCTCAATGATACTCAAAATGTTACTAATGAATCATTTACTTACCCAGATCGTCTTGCAAATTTCTTCCACACAAATGAGGAAAAATAATCTATTTCAGTGTAGGAAATACCTGATGGCTGTGCTTCTTCCTCCTATTATGTTAGAGAAAAGTATTTCTACTATTTATTTGTATGCTCTGCCTGTGCCTCTGTGCAAGGTCTCATTGGCTGAAAAAGGACACAGCAGGGCGTGACTAGTCCTGTGAGGTTGGGAAATAAAATGCAGATTGGTTTCAGTTTCGTTTCCCAAATCCGAGTTTGTAGAAGAGCCTTTTCTGGCTAAAATACTTTTCTGTAAGTCATGACTCATGACTATGTGCCGCCTTCTGGTCTGGTTGGTTAAAACTTGAAGAATTAATTTAGGTAATTTTTTTTTTTCCTTGACAGTTTTGAGGGAGGCAGAGAGCCCTGTTGTCTTGGTTACAAACTGCAGGATGTCGTTTTTAGTTTGTCAGAGGGTGTGTGTGCTTGCTAGGGGAAGAGAAAGAGAGAGAGAATGAGAAAGCACCTTCCATGGGGGATAGTCACAGCACAATCTTTTCTCATTTACCTTTTTTTTTTTTTCAAAATTTTAGGAACTTACGCACATGTGCTCAGAGTGTTTTCCATGCTGTCAGGTGAGAACTTGAATCATGGGGTCGGCTTTGCGGGATCCAGATGCCTTAACCACCATGCCACCCTCTGATTCAGGAAGTTCCCTCTGAATTTATCCCCTGGGAATATTGGTTTTCATTGCAGTCTTAGTTCTATGGAATTCCAGATGGGGAATACTCTAGGTTTTGTTGGTATTTCAATGACTTTCAAGGGTGGACAACTGATCATCTCTTTTTTTCTAAAGTAAAAGAAATGGCTTTCAGGAACTGCTTTGAGCTACTCTAAAAATGCTAGAGGCCTCTGGGTTACCTCTGTAGGACAGAACCAGGCTGCAGACCTCACTGTTGTATTATAGGGGTTTATTTTTCCTAAGGTCAGTGTCAAAGAGAGATAAGAAAGCTGCCTTGGTGAGAATGACAAAATAGCTGATATTTTAAAAAATAACAGCAAGTACTAATATTTATTTTGATTGCTCAATTAATTTTTTTTCCATTATTTCATTTATTCAATACTTTTAACAACTTTCTCTGTACCAAGTTCTAAGTATAGAATATATTAGGTGAATATGTACTTTAGCCTCAAAGAGTTTGTAGTCTAGCATGGGAAGTATCCATTTAACAGTTATTTTTATATATAATGAATATTTTATTGAGAAATATAGGATGCTATGGAAGGAAGTAACAATAGCACCTAAGGTCACTTTAGGATTCAGCAAAAGTTCCCCAGGATTTTGATCTTTAAACTTTCAGAAAAATATTGAGTAATAGGGAAGTTACTATCCACATTTTGGATATGAAAAAAAAAACAAAAAAAAACAAAAAAAAAAAAGGGAAAAAAACTAACTTGTAGCTCACTTTTGGCCCATCTGCCCTATGATAATGCATGAAGCAGTAGTACCCGATCATTCTGCTGTGGGGTGACACCCAAGGCTTATATGAGTCATCTATTTCCCTATCCTACCAGTGTTCTTTCCTAGATTTCTTCCTTCAGCTCGTGCCTCTTGTGGTATCACAAGTGTGGCCCTTACACTCTAGGTGATGTACCATAAACCAGAAACTGAGGGATGAATCGCATGATTTGATTTATGCATGAGCTGTGTTACCATGTATGTGAAAAACCATTTATTAGTGAGGTTCTCACATAAAGATTGGAAGGAAGGAGCCTGAACATTTGGTTGGGAAAATAAACAAATTTTTTAAAAAAAGAATTTCTTTTTATCTAACAGATCATGAATATTTTTGTCATGACTTAGTGGGTTTCACTTTGACACTGCTTCCCGCTTTGTCAGAGTCTTGGGAGCTGTGCCTATCAATAAGATATTTTAAAAATTCTTCAAGATGCCACACTTGGAGATCAGACATGGGAGGAATGAGTTTCCCTACCTATGTTACTGTACATAGGTATTTTACATATAAAAGATTATTTTGTATTCTCTCTTATTACATAAACATATTTAGATATAATTTAGAAAGTAATATGGGATAGGCCAGGTGTGGTGGCACAGGGATAATATTACACAACGCTCCGTGATACTGAAGCCATATAGGAAAGTTCTGGGTTTGCATCTTGAGGTTGCCTCGTGCATGCTAGCACACACGTATGTGTCCGTTGTCCTGGTTGGCTGAGGCTGGACGTGTGTCATGGTGCAGGAACCCTATGGGATTGTCTGCCTCCCTCCCTCTTTCTCAAGGAAGAAGGAAATTCATAAAAAAATTAATTAAAAAAGAAAGTGATATAGAATCATTTATAGTAAAACCCTTACTATGAAAATATTAAGATTAATTAAGGTCTTTAGTAATTCAATAAAATATGGGGGGAAAACAGTATAGAAAGCAAACATAGATACCAGAGACAGTGTGGGAGGAGAGTGGGAGATGGCAGAGGGTAAGAGATAGGAAATCAAGGATGGAGGAAAAAAAGCAAAACATACAGAAAACAAGAAATGGAAAATTATTTGCTGACAATAACATGTATGTT